>NC_079482.1:3381511-3684626 GCF_026230105.1 Diorhabda sublineata
GTTGCAAGAACTCAACTTGTTGAGATCGTCCTTTCGTAATAAATAAATATGAGCAAAGAAAACTTATTATTAAAGTTGCTTATTATAAAATTATGTTTTTATTATCTATAAAAGAACGTTTTAATCGCGATAAAGTTTCGTTTCTCCAGTGCATAAAATTAAGTTTATGTGTAAAAAGTGTTCATGTGTATCTGAAAGAAATACCATCATGATACTTATTTTCATCTTTGCCGTATTACCATTGGGTTTCAGCCAGAGTATGTTACTTTGTTTTCTTTTTATAAGCGAAAAGTTTTCCGTTGTGTTTGTTTTAGCTTTTAAAGTTTTCTTTTTCATACGAGATAAAATCTAATCTGTCCTTTAAAAACAGATCATTGACTTGTATAGAATAAAAATAGAAAATTTCTATCTTATTATAGTGGGTTTATTATGCAATGGTTCCTTTGCAGATTAAGCATTTATTTAGACATATTTTCGTTTTAAAAAGTAATGTTGGGCTTTACCTAAATAGAAACTCACTTACAGGACCAGTTTACTATTTAACACCTACACGCATTCTTGCTATCTATAAGATATAATTAATGTCATTGTTTGAGGCTATAATTTTTAATTTATGTATTTTAGACACATTTGAAGCAGTAAATGCATAAATTAGTGACAACTTGAATATATTCTAAAAGAAATAAAACTGACTTAGCTGTTGAGTTTCATTTAAATATTATACACATTGAAGATTGAATTTCTCAAGATATTTTTTTCAATATATTTCTTTTTAACATAATAATTATGAACTTAGACATAACTTCAAGTTTTTACTTTGATATATTATTGTACCAGTTTATTGTGATTTGAAAAAATAAATTTTATTAAAAGTATTCCCTAATCTTTTCAATAGACATATATTTTTAGACCAAAAACAGTAAAAAAAATTATTTTATGTTTAAATTATCATTTTTTTAGATTCCAGACTGGAAATGAAGTTGATGTGACAAGTGTCTCATATAATTTTAACTAAACATCTAATAAAATTTACAATTCCAGTTTTAGGAAATAATTAAACACACTTTGACAAATTTCTAACATTTATGACTTTTTGAATTTACTCCATAAACTGTACAGGGTGATAAATTAGTGTAATAAAGTTATATATATGGATTTGAAAATTTGAGGGATTATAGACATCATTAGTCTTCACATTTTCAGAATATTTACAATCTCACAGGGTGTTCCAGAATGCTTGCCATATAAAAATGGCATTTTTTTAAAATGCCACATCCTATACTTTATTGCTTATTTCGAATTTTCTTGACTTGGTTATAACTTTTTGAATACCCCATAAAATGTCATTTTGATATGGTACAGCAGTCTGGAATACCGTATAAAATTGTAAATAATTTTAACAAATTAAGCCCCAAACAAAACTGATAAACTTTCCCCAGGGCCCAAATTTTTTTTTGTGTTTTTATACTTCATGTGGGGTGTGGATCCAAGAAAAAATTATGAAAAGATTTATTACAATAAAAAGTGCATAAATGGTGGTTTTTGTGTGTATTATACAAGTTTGGAGTTAGCTGAAAAGCTGCAAGAAAACCAAACCCATTTATTGGAGACATTTCGAAAAATTGGTCTACCCTTAGATATTGAAGCTGAAGAAATGATTTTACTAGCAAATAAAATGATAAAGGAATAACATTCTAAAATGGAAGGATAATGATGCAAATCTTCTATAGATTTGCCTGATCAAATGGCAAGTTACAACACTTCTTTGATAAGGACTTTGAAGGGGCATAGAAAAATTGCTACTGAGCTTTATTTGGTACAGAAATGGTAAATGCCTATATTCTTTATAAAAAAGTAAAAAAGCTACTAACCCTGTAGCTGATCAAGAGACGCCAAAACCACACAAAACAATTGCCTAATGAAGAAAGAAGGTCCAAGTCACAAGGTAAGAAGAGATTGTGTAGGGTATACTAAAAAAAACCTGAAAAAACAAAAGGACCAAGTGTAAGCTAATGATTCAAAAACCCAGAACGGTTCAACCAAACTGTAAAATACATTTTAAATCCTTGGGTCACGGAGAAGGTTTGAAATAAAATACGTCGTGTGGTCTATAGGACTGCTCTGGGCAGTGGGAAAAGTATAGTCTCGGGCCTATGGATCGCACCGGAGCTCAACGTGTCAAAATGTGAAAACAAATGATGATTATAATCCCTTAAATTGTTATCTCATACAACATGGGGGCACTGAATTAATCCATCACCCTGAATATCAAAAGCAAAAGCCCAATTTTTGTTTTTCTTTCAGCTCTTCCTGGACCACCGACAAATGTAAAAGTTTCTGAAATCACAGCTACATCTGTAAGACTTACATGGTCTTACAATGGTCCTGAAGACTTACAATATTACGTTATTCAATTTAAACCAAAATTTGCTAATCAGGCTTATAGTGAAATCAGCGGAATTATCACAATGTATTATTCTGTTAGGAATTTGAGTCCTTATACAGAATATGAAATGTTTGTCATAGCTGTGAATAATATAGGGAGGGGCCCACCCAGCGCACCTGCCGCTGTAACTACTGGAGAAACAGGTAAAATTGTTTATATTTACTGTTATAACAAACATATTGGTTAAATTTGTGTTTAAAAATATTTTTATTATATATTTCAAAGCTTTTACTAGGGATTGCAATCCTGGGTAAGAAAACTGCCTCAAAAATCTCGATAACAAAATCCTTAATCCCGGGACAAAATTTATATAAAGTGGATGTGGCACAGATCTCCAAGATTCCTTAAGAAAAGGGATTAAACAATCTACTCACAAATTTTTAACTAGCTCATAAATCGTGACTTCGTAAACTCTGATCCAGATGATTGCTTCAAAACCTGAAATATTTCCATGATTAAATCTAAATTATTAAAACGTTTGATCAGGTTGGACAACCAAAGTGAAGTTAGATGAGAATTGAAAACAGCGACATGGATCAGATATCCTTTGCAGACATTTTTAGAGCAAATATTGAACCATTTAAAGTTGCATTGGAGAAGGCATTGCAGCAATGTTCAACTTCAATACAGAGGAACGACTGACCAAGATTAATAGCAAAAAAAATAAATTGTTGGAGATATAATCTTCAAAGTGCCTTTGTATTTCTATTCAGCCAACAGGCTTGGAATCTGCGAGTTGTTTTCATTCAAGGCTTGACTTCTACTACAGTAGAACCTCTCTAATCCGTCACCTTCTGGACTAGAGGTGTAGTCGAAACGCGAAAAAGGTCGGATTAGGTTATATTAGAAATCTATTATATTTGAGATTACTTACACTACAAATAAAGTCAGTTATAGATTTTATTCCTCCATTTCTTGATCCACAAAATGTCCATAGATCAAACGCTTCCTTGGCATCAGTGTTCATAGTTAATTGTGAACGGCCAAGGGGTAGTTGAGCATATAGGCCTTCATGTAGGCCCATCGTGCCCCATCCAATACCCAAGAATATAGTGTCATTTGTTATTTGTCACACTTGAATCTAAAATACTTTGAATGTTTTACTAATTCAATTTTGATTTTATGCGCTTCTTTGGATTTGGATTATTTTAAGTAAGTATTGAGGTTATGTTTCCTTGACTTATTTTTTTATCAAAATTGCAACTGAAAACTATCATTGCATGTAATTATTTCTTGTTATTAATAAATAACAATTACATTGGCATTTTCCTTGCAGCTGTTTCTTCTTTTGGAGGTGCCAGTAAGTATATTATATTATAAATTACTTCAATATCTTTGACCTTTTGATATGTTTTTGATTCTAAATGATTTCAGGTCTTTTCTGATTTAAAATTAGTTTCTTTTACAATTTTTGAAAGAAATTTGACGTTTTATTAATATAAAAGAAATTAATTTTAAATCAGAAGAGATCCAAAATCAAAAATCATTTAGAATCATAAATATATGATTATATATTATATTGGTTGTCACAAAAACTTGATTGAAATCCCGTTTTATTTCATGCGATGTTCGACTTTGATTTGTAATTTATTTTCGTACTATTTATCTATATTTCGTTATTAAATAACAAGTTTATCGAAGAGATTTTTTCTGATCTTAACAAAATTGCGCAACACATTCTATTTATGCATTCAGTAGAACTGATTATTTCATTTAAACACTTTCAATGAATTTGTAAACACGGAAAAAATTGGTCATCGTTAGGTGATACCTAACTGGTAAAAACTGGACTAGATTCTACTCTGAGTGAGACTGATCCTTCGTTATCAACAGTAAAATATTGGACAGCAAAGTTTAAACGAGACCGTACGTCCTGCGAAGACCAGCATCGCAGAGGTCGACCAAAAATGTTGAAGAAAATCCACTAAATGATACTGGATGATTGTCGACTGAAAGTGCGCTAGCTAGCAGACATAGTAGGTATTCCAAAAAGTGCAATACATCGCATATTAACTAAAAAATTGGACATGAGAAAGCTGTGAACAAATAAAGATGTTTCCATGTAGTGTTTGGCAATTTTTCATAACCATGAATGAAATCTGGGTCCATCACTTCACACTCTAAATAAAAAAACAATCAAAACAATGAATTGAAATGGGAGACCCGGCTCCACAAAAGACAAAAACCGTTCTGTGCAAGCAAGATCATTGACTATCTTGAAAAAGGAAAAACTATCATTGACTAGTAATATGCAAACTTATTCCAACGTTTCGGTGAAGAAATCGAGCAAAAACAGCCACATTGGGCTAAGAAGAAAGTGTCGTTTGCACCAGCTCACACATCTGTGATTGCATTAGTCAAAATTGATGGATTGAAGACTGAATTGCTGAAACAGTCTGAAATATTGGATAATACAACAAATATTTTTCAAGGAGAAATATATGCAAATAAAAAATGTGCTCAACTTGGAAAAGAATCATTGCAAACAGAAGATTATAATCTCCTCCATTAGCCCAGCAGTCTTAACAGCTATATGGTCCTATGTTGAAAGCTCCAAGCTAGTTTTGGAATGCATGGACAAGTTAAAGTACGAAGAATGAGTTCTCGGACACATTGGAATGGAGGAAAATGGAAAATCAGACTCGATTCTATGAAAACAGCTACAGGGCAATAACTGAAGAACTGGATTCTGCTACATAGAGGAACGGAGGCGTATAGAATGGAAAATGGAGATCATTGGCAGCTGAAACTATTCTACGTTCTGAATTTTCTTAGAGGAATGGGAATGACAGATCAGCTGTAAACACTGAACATCCCCAGTGCCACAGAAAGAAAAGGAAACATAATAAATGCTTTGCTTCTTCGTCCGTTTATTTAAGGTCTTACCCTCTATCCTCCATTTTCTTGTGTCTCGATCTTGGGATATCGATGTCCATGATTCGCCTCATCTCCTTAAAGACCTTCCTTTTGCTCGTTTGGTGGTTGGCTTCTCCTTGTATGCTGTATGACTCCTTAAAAGGAGTATCGGCTGTTCTTGGAGAGCTTTTCTGATCCGTATTGCACAGTGAATCAATCTGTATTTTCTTTCTACTTATTTCTGCGTGATTTTTTACTTTATTAACCATATTTATCCACTCTTTCCTATTTCTCTTTCTCTTATTCCTTCCAATTCGCGCCTCCCAGTATTCGTATATTGGAACCCACCGGAATTTCGGTCTATTTTCTATTGGTTTTCACTTTTCTGCAGAAATTCGTCGTTATTTCTTTGTATATATACGAACCATCTAAGTCCCAGTGCTTTTACGTACTTTACCATTTCTTTTTCTTCCAGTTGGCTCGACATTAGTGCGATATTCATTTGCTTGTTATTTTTTTCGTTTTAGGATTCCTTTCAGTATGTTTCTTTCCATTTAATCGGCCGTTCTCTATAAGGCTCATTATTCCAGCTACATAAGTATTTTTTCCAATAATGGAAAAGTGTCTTAATTTATACAATGATTTTTCCATCAATTCTAGCATTTTACTTGTCAATTTGTGCTTATTATTGATTTTTAATCGTTTTGCGAATTCATTTTTCTCTTAATTCCAAGACTGAAGTTTTTTGTTCATCAACATTTCATATTTACTAGTAAAGAATTCCCCGTAAACTTTCAATTTCCATTATTAATGAAACTGGTGGTGTTAACAGATGCGTATAATTGTGAAATACCATAACCTCAAATTCAGAATATAACCTATCGTTAATTTACTTTCAGACGGAATATACATCGACATTAATATTCAATTTATACAACGTTTCAAGTTTCTGTTTCACGGTTAATCAATATTTTAAAATAACCCCGACTATTACACACCGTAGTTTGTGTTGAGAACTTTCGTTAAGTCTGGTCCAGTGATTCCGATGCCTTTCAAACGTTTAACTAAAATCATCGATCGTACGCCGACTGCATAATGGGTGGCCATTGTTTAATACGTTTTAATATGCACCAATTACTATTGATCAGGAAAACGTTGTAGTTTCGTTTAATCAAATTGATAATGTCAATAAACTGGAAATTTGACAGATTAAATCGTATTTCTAAAGTAAATTGGACTATTTATAACGAATAATGAAAAAATAACCCGTCATTGATGATTTATTGCTTACCATATCTTTATTCCTCTGAAAACAATTCTCTTCCTTTACCGCGATGGGTCCGTGGATCTACTCAACTAATTATTTGAATCCATTTAACATTTTCCCTTTTAATGCTAATTGATTAATTATTTTAATAATAAAATATATTTTAATCGAGAAAAAATAAGTATCAACATAAAAGTTTTTTTATCCGAAAGAAAGGGAAATGCGCACTTGTACCATCAGTGGTAAAACGAGACCGACCAGTACGTGGGGCTGTACTACAATTGTACGACCCACTGAAACCCTTCCTCGTTAAGCTAAACTTCTTCGAGGTTCCCATCCTAGACCCGCGTCAGCCTTCCACAGAATTAATGGTCTTCCTTTGGTTGGGTGATTTGGTTGGTGATTGGGTCATCGACGTTCCTTCGTCCGTAAAATCGTCCCAGTTCTCTTCATTCACGATCATAATCTGCATATGAAGAATGTGTGCTCTGCGTTATCCGTGGCTTGACGGCAAGCGAAAAAAGTGTAGGTAGGATCGAAAATGTCCAAACAGTAATTGGGTTAAGTAAGTCCACTTTCCCTTCAACTTATCTATCCAGTCTTCGACATGTGGTAAGAGGCGCGCTGTCCATGTACCTCGTTGATCCGTGCGAATCCACTTTCGAGTATAATATTAGATCTAAGTATTTCATAGTTTCTTTCGATTCGATTTCCATCGCTTGGATAGTCCACGGTCATCGAGCTCCTTTCTCCCTTCCAGTGATATCGATTCACAGATTCTTTCGATTCGATTTCCATCGCTTGGATAGTCCACGGTCATCGAGCCCCTTTCTCCCTTCCAGTGATATCGATTCACAGATTCTTTCGATTCGATTTCCATCGCTTGGATAGTCCACGGTCATCGAGCCCCTTTCTCCCTTCCAGTGATATCGATTCACAGATTCTTTCGATTCGATTTCCATCGCTTGGATAGTCCACGGTCATCGAGCCCCTTTCTCCCTTCCAGTGATATCGATTAACAGATTCTTTCGATTCGATTTCCATCGCTTGGATAGTCCACGGTCATCGAGCCCCTTTCTCCCTTCCAGTGATATCGATTCACAGATTCTTTCGATTCGATTTCCATCGCTTGGATAGTCCACGGTCATCGAGCCCCTTTCTCCCTTCCAGTGATATCGATTAACAGATTCTTTCGATTCGATTTCCATCGCTTGGATAGTCCACGGTCATCGAGCCCCTTTCTCCCTTCCAGTGATATCGATTCACAGATTCTTTCGATTCGATTTCCATCGCTTGGATAGTCCACGGTCATCGAGCCTCTTTCTCCCTTCCAGTAATATCGATTCACAGATTCTTTCGATTCGATTTCCATCGCTTGGATAGTCCACGGTCATCGAGCCCCTTTCTCCCTTCCAGTGATATCGATTCACAGATTCTTTCGATTCGATTTCCATCGCTTGGATAGTCCACGGTCATCGAGCCCCTTTCTCCCTTCCAGTGATATCGATTCACAGATTCTTTCGATTCGATTTCCATCGCTTGGATAGTCCACGGTTATCGAGCCCCTTTCTCCCTTCCAGTGATATCGATTCACAGATTCTTTCGATTCGATTTCCATCGCTTGGATAGTCCACGGTCATCGAGCCCCTTTCTCCCTTCCAGTGATATCGATTAACAGATTCTTTCGATTCGATTTCCATCGCTTGGATAGTCCACGGTCATCGAGCCCCTTTCTCCCTTCCAGGGATATCGATTAACAGATTCTTTCGATTCGATTTCCATCGCTTGGATAGTCCACGGTCATCGAGCCCCTTTCTCCCTTCCAGTGATATCGATTCACAGATTCTTTCGATTCGATTTCCATCGCTTGGATAGTCCACGGTCATCGAGCCATCTTCTCGGAGTCCCCATGACGGTGGTTAACTTATCTCGGATTTCTTCTTGGTCCCTTCCATTGATGACGTTTTACAGATTTGCCGCCTGATTCATCTTTTGCCTTTGTCTTTACTGACCTCTGAATTTTATGCGAACATTCCAAAACTGGTATTCTCCGTGTGCACAATATTTTTTTTTTTTAATTTGGAAATAAAAATTTTGGAAAAAACTCGCCGCTTTTTTTAAATTTGCCGTCTTAAGCTACAGCCTACACATTTTCCTGCATTAAGATGAAGTTTTCCTCTACGAAACTGACATAACCCTCAAAAAGTATCGGTTCGCCGTTAATCCCCTCGCTCCACCGCCAGTTTTTATAAAAACATTGAAAGCATTGAAACATCCAGGAACCTTATCTAAAAGCCACGTTTTTTTTATGCAACACTGCGCGAATTTTTCTTCAGGTCTTCCATAGACTCGTCCTCTTCAATCCCTACCATGCAAGCATAGTCTGCTTTTGTTTGAGATGACAGCTTAACCCTATTGGCCGCCCTTGGTCTTCTTGGTCTTTTGTCGGACTTGAAACACCAGTATGGGCCCGATTTTCCAACGATGTGTTGACAATGAATCGATAATTTTCTTCCACAACCGCGTCTTCGATCTAAGTTACCACTATTTTGGTAACGACGGTAATCTCTGGAAACAGAAGATTGACTCATATTGAGGAAGCGGACTTACGCCTTTTAAAAAAAAAACTCTTCGGACTTGTCCCCTTTGCAAATAAATCAAAAAATTAAAATGCTGATTTGACCAATATCCACTCGTGATATAATCGCCCGTTTAAAAAAACCGATTCAGTCATTTTACGATAAATATGTTGAGTTTTTATTGTGACCAAACAAAAAGAGAAAGATTTTTATTTTCATTTGTCGTAACAATGATTTCAGAGGTCTCGAAAGAAAGCTTGAAAATCTCCACACCTGTGTCGGTTTAATGATAGATAATAAACGACGTTCAGCCGCCTTGACAAATGTTACCACGCATTGTTTAAAAAAAAAATATGTGGCGGAATACCGTTCCGAAATTTAATCATGATTAATTATTTATCAAAAAAAAAAACAATGCTCAAACAAATCTTTAAATAACAACACCATTGTTTGTAAATTACACTTGATGCCTTAATCGAATTGAATATGAATGCGCATATATTATTACGAAAATAATCAATTCTTCTGACCCCTATTTTAGATATTAGATTTGTACGTACGTGGTGCTGGAGATCTTAGGCCTGTTTCATACGTATGCGGCTCCATACGGTTCGGTTCGTTTTCGATAAACACCGGAAACGAATTAAACCTTGTAATTTCGGGAAAAAAAAACGAATAATTAATTAGGTGCATCCTTTTCCCACTTTTCGGCAAGAATTTTGAGCATTCTATACTATTTTCCCGAAGCTCAGAGAAGACGAAAGACGGTACTACACGATGCGTCCAACGTTTGCGCTAAAATTCGCGTTCCAACGCACGGCTACGCATTGGACGTTGACCGGTACCTTATTTAAACTTACCTAAAGGAATGAAAACGTGGCAAAATGGTTGCTCATACCAAACACGTAGCATTCACGCGCAAGAGGACAATTAATGTGTCTAGTTGTACTACAAGTGTTGTCCATGGCCAACGTTGGAAGCCAAACATTCGTCGAATGACCTACTATCACATGAAGCGTACAATAAAACCAGCGTCCAACGTCGGAAGCATTGGACACATCGTGTGGTACTGGCTTTAGCTACTGTTCCCCAGACACGAGTTTGGACCCGATAAAAACCTTTCGAAACTTTTCCCGTTTCGCGGGAATATTCGTATGAAACAGGCCTTAGCCTAACAAGAAGAAAAGTCATAAATAATAAAAACTGAGATCATTTCTCAATATATTCTTCCTTTATTACCACACACTTCTCAGAACATCTGACTTAAGCTGTTATGTCAATATAAAAATACGATGCATCTTTAGAATCGAAATATCCGTACACCGCCTGTTAAATATCATCGTCGTTTTTATCCCTTAACTCGGCATTCAGTTCTGCTAACAAAAAATAGTCTGACGGGTCGAGATCAGGTCTATATGGTGTGTGTTCCATTTATGTGAAGCCACATTCGTCTACAGTAGCCTTAGATGAACTAGGGCGTAAAATCGTGAATTTACCTCGCTAAAACTTTGACCCATTGATCTATTGTGCACCACAGTAGCCTTGGAAAGGGAATCAGTGTGGATTGCAGTATTGATTTTGATTGATTTTTGATGCAACTGTCTCAGTAAGTCACAGTAACGTGCCCCGCTTTCAAGGTTGTATTTGATACCTTGAAATCAATCGAAAGGATACCCTCGAAGTCCCAAAATATTGTAGCCATTACTTCTTTGGTGCTTTTCGATACTTTCGTTTTTTTTTTTTTTGGCAATAGCTCTCCTTTTCGATGCCATATCGTCGAATCGCTTCTGGATGATCATAGTTTAATCAATTTTGCAATGCTCACAACATTCTACTCGACGCTGCTTTTACACTGTGTTGACAATTCGAGGAATTAAACTTAACCTCAAATAATGACGTCACAACTATCCTGCGTATTGACATTTGACTAAAAAAACACGAAATTTCATAGACAACATTTTTGACTCGTTCTATAGATTTATGTGAATATAGAAAAATCTTTGTTTACTTCCAGAGCCTGGGACAGCTCCTCGAAACGTTCAAGTAAGACCGTTGAGTTCTAGTACTATGGTGATACAATGGGACGAACCGGAAACTCCAAACGGTCAAGTTACGGTAAGTTTTTACATTTTTACTTGACAATTGACAATTAAATATTTCTAAAACATATTTTTGTTTTAATTGTGACATTTTAACCTTTAAAAACTTTTAATGAACGTTTCAGTTGTTGGTGATACTTTCTCATTCGTCCACAAAAAGTGTTTATTTAGTTTGTGGGGTTCATACTATATTTTTTATAACGTTTTCTTATAAAACTTGAATTTATCATCAATGCTCATCCATATACAAGAAAAAGTTTCGCTTTTTGTAGGTTATGTTTTTCATGTTACGTCATTATAAATCGTTCTAGAACACGTGACTTTGACAAGTCGGCCATTTTAGGTGGCGAACTAAATATTTATTCTCCGTTTGTTGACGCGCGTAATTTTCGTTTAGGGGAACGTTTTTCAAATCTGTTCGACATACTTTTTCTTTCCTGCGGTTCTTAAAGTGTTTGTAAAATGATTTCAGGGCTACAAAGTATATTATACTACAAACGCCCAACAACCGATGGCCCAATGGGAATCCCAAGTAGTAGATAACAATCAATTGACAACAATCAGTGAGTTAACACCTCACACTATTTATACAATCCGTGTCCAGGCGTATACGTCCGTTGGTCCTGGTCCATTGAGTGTTCCAGTTCACGTTAAAACACAACAGGGTGAGTATACAGTTAAACGCGTATCACTTTAATCGCTTATTTGCAACAAAACCCTGTATATCTGTATATTATAAACAACATTTTAAATATTTCCCAAAGTTATTGTTTCTTTATCGTTTTGACAATGTTGTGTAATGTACTAGCGCCATAAAAACATGGTAACACACCAGATGCATCAAGTTTTATGGTAGTAAAAATTTTATATTGATAAGTAAATATTTTGTCAGGCTCCTAATAATGTAAACGGGCATATTGGAGCTGAATAAACATTTTTAATTACTTGAACATTAAATTTAATGTCGAATATTAAGTAAGGAAAGCACTTTTTGATCAATTTGTTTGATATTAGATCAATTTATTGATGATGTAACGTTTTTCTACATTATTTACGCTCTTTCTATTCGAGGGGTGAATTAATAAACTTTACACAACACTTAACTAATTTATTTAGTGCAATTATCACTAACACTTAACCAATTTATATAATACACTTATCACTAACACTTAACTGATTTATATAATTTATTTAAATTCTTCGATTACTTTCTATTTCGGTCTGTTCACTATGAATATTCATTATAAACTAAACTAAACTGCACTTAAGAAGTAAAACAAATAAATAAATAGATTTTCCAAGAAATTAGTTCAAAAGAAACAATATAAACAAATATGATAAAAACTTGATAATAATATAACGCTTTATCTACTTTATTTACACTATTTTTATTTGTGGGATGAATTAATAAAATTTACACTACTCTCAACTAATTTATATAATTCACTTATCACTAACACTTAACTAATTTATTTAAATTCCTCGATTCCTTCCTATTTCGGTCTGTTCACTATGAATATTCATTATAAACTAAACTTAACTGCACTCAAGAAACAAAACAAATAAATAAATAGATTTTCCATATAAAAACAAACAATTGCCGAATTATAGAATTCCACTTAATCCAGACAGGACCGGGTTCAGGGCGGAGACGAGTTCGTAATAATAATAACCTTGAATATTTTTAAAATGTTGTTTTCACAAGCGTTCTTAATAAGTATTTTAAATCTCGATTAATACTTCCATAAAATGGAAAATGAACAAAATACTGGAAAGTTTTCTGTATTAAAATAGAATTTATTAAGAACGCATTTTATGTAACTACGAGTACTGAATATATATTTAAAATGTATCGCAACTATTTAGGTGTTCCAAGTCAACCGAGCAACTTACGTACCTCTGACATCGGTGAAAGTTCAGTAACGCTTCAATGGACGAAACCGAGTCATTCTGGTGAAAATATAGTAAGTTACGAACTGTATTGGAATGATACTTACGCCAAAGAGAAACATCATAGGCGTATACCTATTTCGGAGACTTATACATTAACCGGTCTGTATCCGAACACACTGTATTATGTGTGGTTAGCAGCTAGGTCACAGAGAGGTGAAGGGGCTACTACCCCTCCTATACCAGTTAGAACGAAGCAATACGGTAAGATTTAGGAAGTGACAATGATTCCATGAGATATTGGTCGTTAATAAGGTAACGTTAGACTGTGTTTGAATCGACTGAAGGTTTATAGTGTTTTTGTATATTTCCCAATATTTTTTAAAAATCGTTCAACTAGTTTTTTTTAGGCTACGAAAAATTATTTTTTTATTGCTCTCTATATATACCAACAGCTCTCTTTTCTGTGATTATTGTTGCTGCAATTTTTTATCTAGTATTTGTTTTTTCAGTTGTCCTTCATTCTCCTTCCTTTGGTTGGTAAAAGAACTTTGCACCAGTACTTAGAGGCATACATTGATAGGTCTTTTATTAATGCAACGAGATATTTGCTTCACTCCATTTCTTATTATATAGTTGCACCTTTTTTCAATCCGTCTACCAGTATTTTTTTATTCTCTGCCCATTCTTTTGATGGTATTTTGAAACATATAAATTTTGTTCATTATGTTAGAGCTACCGAACATAGTATGCAGATCGAAAGTTTCAAAAAAGACATGTAACATGTTCTCTTATACACCAACAACTACTTTTTCTATAGTCATTATCACTGCATTTTATTTGCTTAATAAATTCACTTTTTTTCTTTCTAGTTTTAGTAATATATTTTGTAATAGTAGTTTTTTCAGATCTTCTGCTGATGGTTATTTTCCTCATTATCCATCCTGTTGCTGATATTACAATTAGTACTCATAGGGGTTTATTAATATAAGAAGACAACCTTTATAGTGACTATATTAAATTCCGATAACAACAAAAAAGAGTACTATAAGCTTTTTGAACTTACTGAAGATGCTGCATTTGCTTCACTCCGTTTCACATTTTTAGTTGCAGCCTTTTTTATTTTTCTACTATAAGTTATTGCTTCTGTTTCAATTCTGTCACAAGTGGTATATTTACATAGAAAAACACTTTTTTGAATAGTGAGTTTTTATTTCTAAAATTCTAATTTTCCTCAACCAGACGTTCGAAAAAGATTCTAAATAAACTTTGTAGTGCTACAGATTATTTTTATGATTTCTTCATATGCCAACGACTGTCTTTTTTTTGTAGTTCTTATTGCTGCATTTTATTTCCTTAGTAAATTTAGTTTTCTTCGCTGCAGCTTTTTTAATTTTCCTATTGACATTTTTTCCTTCTGTCACCATTCCGTTAGTGGTAATTGGGAAAATATGATTTTCCTCTACTCATAGAAATAAAAATTGTTTATCAATATAGAAGGACCTTCTTTGTGGTGACTTTTTTTATTCTGAAACTCTTATCTTTAGATAAAAATTTCAAAAATGATACAAACAAGTTTTCAAACCTACGGCAAATGCTTTGGTTCATATATTCATATATAAATGCAGCTTTTTTACTTGCAGTTTTTTCTCCTGTCTTCATCCTTTTAATGATATTTTGGAAAATGAATATTCATTTTAAACCAAAAGGGAGTGGTTACAAAACTTTCTACAAATCCTTTATTAATACAGGAAGGTGACCTTTTGAATAATGGGTTTTCCAGCCTAAAACCCATATTTCCAGATCCAGATCCAGATCCAGACCTTCAAAAAAGATTCTCAACAAGCTTTGTGATGCTGAAAACCATTTTATGTGACAACGGCTATCTTTTTCGTAGTTCTTATTGCTGCATTTTATTTCCTTTCTAAATTCAGTTTTTTCTATCTAGTTTTATCAATTTTTGTAATTACAGCTTCCTTAATTCCCCTACTGGCATTTTTTTTTCTTCTGTGTCCATTCCTTTGGGGTGATTGGGAAGATACACATTTGCTTTTCCTCTACTCATAGGGATACAATGATAGATCTCTAAACTTCATACAAATTATTTAAAGGGACTCTTTATAGAGACCTTTATTGTTCTGAAATTGTATTTCTTCAGATTGGAGCTCCAAAAATGATAAAAACAAGTTTTTAAGCCTACGAAAAATGTTTTCAATCACTTTACATATGTAATTGCAACTTTTTCAATTTTTCACTATCAAATTTCTCTTCTGCTCTCATCCTGTTAATGGTAATTTGAAAAAATACCAAATCCAGAGCTCCAAAAAAGATTTGAAACAAACTTTGTGAGGTTATGCCAAAGGTTGTCTTTCTGTAGTTATTGCTGTATTTAATTTCCTTAGTAAATTCAGATTTTTTTCTCTGTTTTGCAACTTTTTCAAATTTCTTACTGGTATTTTCATTCTTCTGTGTTCATTCTTTTGGGAAGATACGAATTTGCTTTTCCTCTACATACTTCGTACATATTGTTTATCAATACAGAAGGACCCCCTTTATGGTGACTTTATTTGTTTGAAATTCTATTCTTTCATATTAGAACCTCAGAAATGATAAACACAAGCTTTTTCAGCCTTAACATATGTAATTGCAGCTTTTCCACTATTTTTACTAGCTGTTGTTTTTTCTATCTTCATCTTGTTGATGGTAATTTTAAAAAGAAAAATTTGATTTTCATTTTGAACAGAAAACTTTTTACAAATCCTTTATTAATACCGGAAGACACTTTTTCGATTAGTGAGTTTTTTATTCCCAAAGACTATTTTTTCACATCTGGGGCTTCAAAAAAATTTTTAACGATCTTTGTGAAGCTATAGATCATTTTTTTGAGTTATTATTATTACTGCATTTTATTTTCTCAATAAAACCAGTTTTTTTCCTAGTATTATATGTTTTGAAATTGCAGCTTTCCCATTTTTCTTATTTTTTCCCTGTACCTCCATTACTTTGATGGTAATTTGAACGATAAAAATTTTATTCTCATTTTAAAATTATATAGCAGGAAGACATTCTGATATATATTCAATATCCTCAAATTTACACTTTAAAATATTTTTTTTTCCAATTATTTCCCTGTTCTCAAACATATAATTAAATAACTATTTATTTAAGAAATTAAATGTCTTCTTAGTGATTCATAGTGCAAATTTATTATTGCCGAAGTAGTTTAAATAAATAATTTTCTGAATATATTACAAATATCGCCTGTTTTAAGCTGCCAGTGTATCTGGAATACAAATAGGATTAGAAATTCTTACAAAAAAAAAACTTAAAATTCAAAGAGGATTGTTGCGGAATATACAAGTGTTTTGAAACGTTCCCTAATCCGATCAGAATATCTTCAGGTGAATTGAATTGCATTAAAAATTTGCATTTTTTTATTAGAAAACTTCCTCACACTTCCTATAGAGTTTTTTTTGCATCTCGGTTGATACTATCCTGTCTAACGTTATTTTATTATAAAATCCTTTCGATATAATAAAACGTAATTGTGTGTTAGTAGTCGTTGTCATTTATTAAGAAACAATGGAAAAATGGTATACTTCTTGGTTTTTTCAAAATTTTTCTTTACTCGATTAATAATTAGGAAGTAAGTGAAAACTTAGTCTATGTAGCAGAAAAATGAAATTTATGATGGACATTGTTGATTTTTATGTTCCTATAAGTATAAATAATATTGTTATTATATTTTTTAAAACCCTTTTTTTATTCATATACTTTCCGCATGAAATATTTACCAAAAAATCCGAGATTTGACAGTTTTTAGTCCCTTGGAGGTGATACCTATCTCAACTTTAATCGTAATCCATTCCTATATTGTTCACTTTGACTTTATATCAATAAAGTAATGTTTCCGAAAGATTTCTTGATTTGACCATCCCAAGAATAGTAAATTAAAACTGTTTTCTTTTCTTCTGTTTTGAACTTTATATATAGAACATAGGATTGAATTAATCAATATACCGCTGGGTATGAGAACTAAAACAGTTTCTGTACCGGTCTATTATACCATTAAGTAGTTTCTGAAAGATTTATCAACTAGATCATCCTTAAAATAATGAATAAAAGCTACGATTTCACAAAAAAATTGATTGTTTCCTTCTGTAACAACTAAATTGAACTTTATAGAACATATGTTTGATTTAAGTCAATATACCGCTGGGTATGACAACTAAAACAGTTTCTGTACCGGTCTTTTATACCATTAAGTAGTTTCTGAAAGATTTATCGACTAGATCATCCCTAAAATAATGAATAAAAGCTACGATTTCACAAAAAAATTGATTGTTTTCTTCTGTAACAACTAAATTGAACTTTATAGAACATATGTTTGATTTAAGTCAATATACCGCTGGGTATGACAACTAAAACAGTTTCTGTACCGGTCTTTTATACCATTAAGTAGTTTCTGAAAGATTTATCGACTAGATCATCCCTAAAATAATGAATAAAAGCTACGATTTCACAAAAAAATTGATTGTTTTCTTCTGTAACAACTAAATTGAACTTTATAGAACATATGTTTGATTTAAGTCAATATACCGCTGGGTATGACAACTAAAACAGTTTCTGTACCGGTCTTTTATACCATTAAGTAGTTTCTGAAAGATTTATCGACTAGATCATCCCTAAAATAATGAATAAAAGCTACGATTTCACAAAAAAATTGATTGTTTTCTTCTGTAACAACTAAATTGAACTTTATAGAACATATGTTTGATTTAAGTCAATATACCGCTGGGTATGACAACTAAAACAGTTTCTGTACCGGTCTATTATACCATTAAGTAGTTTCTGAAAGATTTATCAACTAGATCATCCCTAAAATAATGAATAAAAGCTACGATTTCACAAAAAAATTGATTGTTTTCTTCTGTAACAACTAAATTGAACTTTATAGAACATATGTTTGATTTAAGTCAATATACCGCTGGGTATGACAACTAAAACAGTTTCTGTACCGGTCTATTATACCATTAAGTAGTTTCTGAAAGATTTATCAACTAGATCATCCCTAAAATAATGAATAAAAGCTACGATTTCACAAAAAAATTGATTGTTTTCTTCTGTAACAACTAAATTGAACTTTATAGAACATATGTTTGATTTAAGTCAATATACCGCTGGGTATGACAACTAAAACAGTTTCTGTACCGGTCTTTTATACCATTAAGTAGTTTCTGAAAGATTTATCGACTAGATCATCCCTAAAATAATGAATAAAAGCTACGATTTCACAAAAAAATTGATTGTTTTCTTCTGTAACAACTAAATTGAACTTTATAGAACATATGTTTGATTTAAGTCAATATACCGCTGGGTATGACAACTAAAACAGTTTCTGTACCGGTCTATTATACAGTTAAGTCGTTAATCAATTTTTAATATTACAAAGTTTACTTTGCTGACGTCTAATGAACTCTTGTCGTTTCGTAAAAAGATAATCCCTGTTTTAACTGCCCAATAAGTAAAAGTCAGTTTCATTAAACCGTTTCTCAAACATGCAATGAAAATTTTTATGTTATTTACACTACAAACTATAAAGACATCATCTTGATTTGAAACATAAAAATTTTCTGATTTACGGCCCCCGTAACGTTTTTATAACCTTAAAAATAACAAGATAAGTAATTGTTCATTATGTTGGACGATGTGTTTGAGTGGATAACAAAGCTGCTGATTATTTAAGGGTGGAAAGACGCTTTTGGAAATTAATTAGTTTTATCTCACGAATATTAGAAAGAAACTGTTTAACATTTGGTTGAGTTTAGTTTTCTTTTTCGAGTATTTTATTCCTTCAATAATTGGGATGTTGTTTTATCTGATCTATTTGTATCTATAGCTTGAATTGCATTAATTTTGAATACTATTGGATATATATTGTAATAGGAATATGAATATTTTCTTTTGAATATCATTTTTATGTACCAAAAAGTTATTTTTTTAAATGTATCACTCTGTTTTAGTGTAATTGTCTAAACTATTGACTTATCTCATTATTAAGGAAAAAGGTTCCAATTTTCAATTGACTCCATTTTTTTGTAAAACTTTTACAGAAACAGAAAAAAATGAGACAGATCAAAAATTACTAGAATGTTTTTGAATAACGGTTTAATTTTCTTCAACATTTGACTATTTTTTCAAAAAAATTGTACGTGTTGCTTAAAAATTCAGCTGTAACGAAAAATTTCAAAATACAACTTGATATTTTCGAAACAAAGGGACTGAGATAAAAAAAAATAACCAGAATTTGCTTGAATAACGGTTTAAACTTCCTCAAAATTTGACTATTTTTCTCAAAAATTATATGTGTTGCTTTTTTAGAACAATTTTAACTGCGTTTTGCTCTAATACTTCTCATAAATACTGACGTATTAATTGGGAGGCATTTTTCCCATTTAAATAGTGAAAACAAAACATATAGATGTGGGTATATCAAGTTATTAAATATTTTAATTCGGTATAAAATTTTTCAATTAAATTCTTTTATTTATACTGTAAGATATTCAAAAATTAACGTCATTTCCCTCCAAATATGAAATATGTCAATTATTTTCGAATGAAATTTTCACAATTTTCTTCTTTCCTTATAAATTTTGAAGAAAATTTTTATTTAATATTAAATTTTTCTCCAAAATGTTCTTTTTTATTGTAAGGTATTGGAAAATTAACAAAATTAACGTCAATTCCCTCCAAATATGAAATATGTCAACTATTCTCGAATGAAATTTTCACAATTTTCTTCTTCCTCGATAGATTTTGAAAAAAAGTTTCATTTGATAACAAAATTTCCTTTTTTATTGTAAGGTTTTGAAAAATTGAAAAAATTAACATCATTTCTAACCAAATATGAAATATGTCAATTATTCTAGAATTAAATTTCCACAACTTTCTTCTTCCTCGATAAATTTTAATCCAAATTTTCATTTGATATCAAATTTTCTTTCTTATTGTAAGGTATTCAAAAATTAACAAAATTAACGTCATTTCTAACCAAATATGAATGTTTCAACTGTTCTCGAATGAAAGTTTCACAATTTTTTTCTTCTCCGATAGATTTTGAAGAAAATTTTTATTTGATATTAAATTTACCCCCGGTTAATTATACAATGGATTCGTGAACGATATAAAAAATATTTGTTATCGAATTGAATAAGTTTTCACTTACCCCTAAGAATCTCATTACACCCTTATACGCAAAGTGGTGTAGGTATAATTTCCATACATTATTTTTTTTGTTACACAGTGTGTTCGTTGAGAATCATTCAAAACCTGAAAAAATCTCACAATAGCGACAGTTGGTGAAATTATAATTTTTTTTATTTTTTCAGTTGAAATTAGATATTCGACTAAATTTTCCTTTGTGAAAAAAAACCTGAAAATTTGGAAAATTTTCTTCTCTGAATGAAAATGTCTTTGTGCTTAAAACAAAAAGTAACTTCAACAAATTACAAATTCAGTTTTCATTAATTCTACTGAAATTAATAATTATATACAGTGTGGGATTTTTTCAAGTTATCGCGGACATACTGTACATTTTCATCACGTCATATATTTTTTTTGAAGTGTGTAAGTTTTACTAGTGAAAATAAATTTTGGAATGTGTGCGGAGTGTGAGTTTTTTGTGTATTCTGCATTTTTGCATGTCAATATTAGTTTTCAGTGGATATTAATTTTTTTAAGAGCACTGCACAAATTCTTATGGAGACGATCAATTTATAATTATTTTTTTTTTAGTAGAAATTTAAATGCTTCCGAATTAAATTATTGAAATATGTATTGATTACTCCATAATATTAAAACGGAAAAAACTATTAGACGTCACTATTTTATTTTATTATTATTAAATATATATTAAATCAATAAGCATGGTAACTTTTTCCGTTTTAATATTTATCAAGTTTGAGCACATTTATTTTAATTTTTATTCACTATTATGTAGTAGCTATACTCACAATATTTTAATATCCACTTCAAACCTGATTTAATATCAATAAATAAAACAGTAAGTCCTCAAAATCAATATATACCTATTTGGCTTGGCTTCGGAGATGTTACGGAAAAGCTTTTTGCTATTCGAACCCTAAATATCAGTTCTAATTTTTTGTTTACTGTTTCATAGTTAATAACCGAATTTTTTCTCAAAGTAGATCATTAAACATACAAAACTAGTTTCACCTTACAATAGATACACTAAATCACCGTTGGGTTCCACAAGATGTCACATAAAGTGTAGAAAATTCCTTCCAAATCCACTTTTTCGTCATATAATGCCATTTCTAATGATATTTGAAATATGTTGACTATTATAGAATCCAATTTTTACTATTTTCCTCTTTCTCCGATAAATTTTACTAAATATTTTCATTCGATATCAGACTTTTCACTTTAATTTTTTTATTTATACTGTAAGGTATTCAAAAATTAACAAAATTAACGACATTTCTAACCAAATATGTTTCAACTATTCTCGAATGAAATTTTCACCATTTTCTTCTTCCCCGATAAATTTTGATCAAAATTTCCATTTGAATCTGCATTTTGCTTAAAAATTTTCTTTTTTTATGTAAGGTATTCAAAAATTAACCAAATTAACGTCATTTCTAACTAAATATGAATGTGTCAACTATTCTCGAATGAAATTTTCACAATTTTCTTCTTTCCAGATAGATTTTGAGGAAAATTTTCATTTGATATCAAATTTTTCTCCTAAAATTTTCTTTTTCATTGTAAGGTATTGAAAAATTAACAAAATTAACGCCATTTCAAACCAAATATGAAATATGTAAACCATTCTAAAATCAAATTTTCACCATTTTCTTCTTCCCCGATAGATTTTGAGGAAAATTTTCATTTGATATTAAATTTTTCTTCAAAATTTTCTTTTTTGTGTTAAGGTATTGAAAAATTAAAAAAATTAACCAAATATGAATATGTCAACTATTCTCGAATGAAATTTTCACAATTTTTTTCTTTCCCAATAAATTTTGAAGAAAATTTTTATTTAATATTAAATTTTCCTTCAAAATTTTCTTTCTTATTGTAAGGTATTCAAAAATTAACAAAATTAATGTAATTTCTAACCAAATTTGAAATATATCAGCTATTCTAGAAACACAGTTTCACAATTTTCTTCTTTCCCGATAAAATTTGATCAAAATTTTCATTTAAAATCAAATTTTCCTTCAAAATTTTCTTTATTTATGCAATGTATTCAAAAATTAACAAAATTAACGTAATTTCTAACCAAATTTGAAATATCAGTTATTTTCTATATATTTTCTTCTTTCCCGATAAAATTTGATCAAAATTTTCATTTAAAATCAAATTTTCCTTCAAAATTTTCTTTATTTATGCAATGTATTCAAAAATTAACAAAATTAACGTAATTTCTAACCAAATTTGAAATATCAGTTATTTTCTATATATTTTCTTCTTTCCCGATAAAATTTGATCAAAATTTTCATTTAAAATCAAATTTTCCTTCAAAATTTTCTTTATTTATGCAATGTATTCAAAAATTAACAAAATTAACGTAATTTCTAACCAAATTTGAAATATCAGTTATTTTCTATATATTTTCTTCTTTCCCGATAAAATTTGATCAAAATTTTCATTTAAAATCAAATTTTCCTTCAAAATTTTCTTTATTTATGCAATGTATTCAAAAATTAACAAAATTAACGTAATTTCTAACCAAATTTGAAATATCAGTTATTTTCTATATATTTTCTTCTTTCCCGATAAAATTTGATCAAAATTTTCATTTAAAATCAAATTTTCCTTCAAAATTTTCTTTATTTATGCAATGTATTCAAAAATTAACAAAATTAACGTAATTTCTAACCAAATTTGAAATATCAGTTATTTTCTATATATTTTCTTCTTTCCCGATAAAATTTGATCAAAATTTTCATTTAAAATCAAATTTTCCTTCAAAATTTTCTTTATTTATGCAATATATTCAAAAATTAACAAAATTAACGTAATTTCTAACCACATTTGAAATATCAGTTATTTTCTATATATTTTCTTCTTTCCCGATAAAATTTGATCAAAATTTTCATTTAAAATCAAATTTTCCTTCAAAATTTTCTTTATTTATGTAAGGTATTCAAAAATTAACAAAATTAACGTAATTTCTAACCAAATTTGAAATATATCAGTTATTTTCTATATATTTTCTTCATCCTTGATAAATTTTTATCAAAATTTTCATTTGATATCAAATTTTTCTTGAAAATTTTCTTTATTAATGTAATGTATTCAAAAATTAACGAAATTAACGTCATTTCCTTGCAAATATGAAATATGTCAACTATTCTAGAATTAAATTTTCACCTCTCTCTTCTTCCTCGATGAATTTCAATCAAAATTTCCAATTTATATCAAATTTTCTTCTAAAATTTTCTTTTTTATTGTAAGGTTTTCAAAAATTAACAAAATTAACGTAATTTCTAACTAGATATCAATGTGTCTACTATTCTCGAATGAAATTTTCACAATTTTTTTCTTTCCCAATAGATTTTGAAGAAAATTTTCATTTAATATTAAATTTTCCTTCAAAATTTTCTTTCTTATTGTAAGGTTTTCAAAAATTAACAAAATTAACGTAATTTCTAACTAGATATCAATGTGTCTACTATTCTCGAATGAAATTTTCACAATTTTTTTCTTTCCCAATAGATTTTGAAGAAAATTTTCATTTAATATTAAATTTTCCTTCAAAATTTTCTTTCTTATTGTAAGGTATTCAAAAATTAACAAAATTAATGTAATTTCTAACCAAATTTGAAATATATCAGTTATTTTCTATATAGTTTCTTCATCCTTGATAAATTTTTATCAAAATTTTCATTTGATATCAAATTTTTCTTGAAAATTTTCTTTATTTATGTAATGTATTCAAAAATTAACGAAATTAACGTCATTTCCTTGCAAATATGAAATATGTCAACTACTTTAGAATTAAATTTTCACCTCTCACTTCTTCCTCGATGAATTTCAATCAAAATTTCCATTTTATATCAAATTTTCTTCTAAAATTCTCTTTTTTATTGTAAGGTTTTCAAAAATTAACAAAATTAACGTAATTTCTAACTAGATATCAATGTGTCAACTATTCTCGACTGAAATTTTCACAATTTTTTTCTTTCCCAATAAATTTTGAAGAAAATTTTCATTTAATATTAAATTTTCCTTCAAAATTTTCTTTCTTACTGTAAGGTTTTCAAAAATTAACAAAATTAACGTCATTTCCCTCCAAATATAAAATATGTCAACTATTCTAGAATAAAATTTCCACCATTTTCCTGTTTCCCAATAACTTTTAATCCATATTTTCATCTGTTATCCGTTTTTTCTTTAAATATTTCTTTTATATTGCAAAGTATTAAAAAATTTTAAAAAATCGAACTGAAAATTAATTGAATCGCGATAATTAAATTTGTTTATCCGTAACATCTCTCGTTGGCTTGAATTTAACGCTGCTCCGCCGTCCTAGTACCCGGAGCCCCGCCGACCAACGTAATTGGCGAAGCAGTAAGTCCCACGGCGATCAAAGTCACGTGGGACCCACCGCCTGCGAACCGTACCAACGGAAATATCATTTACTACAAGTTGCAGTTCGTTGAATCTGACAGGTCTGATAGCGAAGCGAACGTTATCAAATTTAATGGTACCACTTTTGTGCTTGACGAATTAAAAAGATGGACCACGTACAGGATATGGGTATTAGCTGGTACTTCTGTAGGCGACGGTCCGAGTTCGTATCCCATTACGGTGCGCACACACGAAGATGGTACGTTTATGTCAATTTAAATGGTATCGGAATTCAGTCGGGGTTGTTTAGGGGTGGTGGAGTAAAATAGTACTGTTGTGGTGAATTATTTTTTCCATATAAATAAAAAAATGAAATAATTTTAGGATATGACTTGTCTACAGAATCTTTTAAAATTAGAAAATCTACGAATTTTCCTTCAGTACTTATTATTATTAATTATTTACCGGTATACAATCGTGGTACTATTCATAACTTAATTTTAATTTTGTTGTTTATTCTAAATTGGAATTTATGGAACCGTTGGTGGAAATTTCTACTACACCATCTCTTGTAATTACATTATCTGGTCCTTCGAGCCGTGTACGATCCTATGGAAGGCTATAAGGATCAAATAATGCAAAAGGGAGAGTTGGTACAGTGGTAATAAGCAGAGTATTCAGTATTTCTTCTGTTTTTTTTTCTACTGAAAACCTCACGTAAAAGAATTAGTAAAAACGTTGAAAAATGAGTCATATGCTAAAATTACAAATTTTTTTGAGGGGGATGAGGGATATTTTTTTCAAATATACATGTCTATAAGTTAATTGATTGATATTTTCATTTCATATTTTGTAAAATTGTAATAATTTTTCTTTCATCTTCAATTAGTCATGTATATTACAGAAGTTGGCGGGGAAAATAATACAAAACAAAATTCAAGAAAAAAAAATCACAATATCGAGTGAATATTTTTAATTTTAGCTGCCATTTCACAATTACCAACTTGAAAAAAAAAACAATAGGGATAAATCTTTTCGAATGATATAGACGATTTATATTTAAAACCCCTCAGATGGTGTACTTTAGGAACACCTTTTTTAAGGGACAAGCTGTAGATTGTTTCTAAAATATTGAAAATAATTATAGGACAAAATTGTGTGTCCTTATTCGATACAATTACAGAAAATTCTAATACGTGTCAACTTTTAAACCCAAAAGTGGCTTTTTTTAATTTAATTTTGAATAAACAAGGCGATTCAAGCAAATCTAGCATATTTATAACTCTAATTAAACACCCTATATATTTATGAAAGCTCCTTAAGGATCTTATTCAAACGAACGAACTGAAACAGTTATTAATATTTTCAATAATTTTCAACCCCAATAGACTATATTGCTTATATTGTATCATTGAAATGATCTTCCAACGGTGTAAGATCTGGTAATGTAGTTGGCCACTCTTCGAACAATCCGTTTCTTCGAAAAGGCTTCGTCTTAGTAATTTTCCCTAGTAAAACAATGAGGTATGGAACCTTTCCTACCATTTTCTTTGATAAATTATAGACCAATGATTGTGTCCAACAACTGCTCACTCACTTTTGCTCTATGTAAAGGAGCGGACCTCATCTGGCCTGGCAAAGCCCAGAAATCGATTTGCGTTACAACTACATGGCCCGAAAAATGAAAATTTACTTTGTACGAAAATCATACATTTTTCAAAAATTCAGAATTTGTCATACTGTAATGCAAGACTTCCTTCATTGACTTCCGCCGGGCGTACGACAGTATCCTCAAAGACCAGCTGTATGAGGACCTGGTGGGTCAAAGAATCTGGTGTGTATGGTTAGAATGACAATGAAGAACGCCTCTGGCAGAGTGAAGGTATCGGGGTCCTCAATTTCTCACTGGAAGGTGCCTCAAGGAGCATCAGATCGAATCCCGGACGAACTATTTGCAATAGGCTCACACAGCAACTGCATTATAAAGGAGATAAAGCCGACTGCGCCAATTGTATAAACTTTTGATATTGCAAGCGATACACGACTTGATAAAAAAAGTATGGAAAACAAATATTATTCCAGTTAGTTGGAAAATAGGAATCATTTGCTGACTGCGCCAGTTATATAAGCTTTTGACGGTATACATCGTGGTAAACTGAAAGAAGCCTTGAGTAAAATGGTGCTACCCACTAAACTGATCAATATGGACATGATAACAATGCAAAAATCGTGTGTTGAATTTAAAAGGGATCATACAGTCTTTATAAATCCACTCTACGTGATATATTTTATAAATCGACCAAATTTGTCCAAATGGAGATGATATTGCGATAATAGCCAAAAATAAAAAAAGACTGATAGAACTTTTCAAAGATGTAAAATTAAAATTTAAAGAGCTAGGCCTAAATCTAAAACTGTATTCACCAAGATTTCGGTATCAGAAGAGTGGAAGATTCAATAATAGATGGTAAACGGTGTCCATACATTTAAATATCACGGAGAGGAGATAATAATCAAGCACGACCATACAAGAAAGTGGTGATAGATCTTTTTTTGCAAACCTGAGGCTGCCGAAAAATAAATTAATAATAAGAAGAACGAAGTTGAAAATGTACAAGACTCTTAACACAAATCGTAACTTATAGTAGTGAATGTTGGGTGATGACACAAAAGGACCTAGAAAGATTAAGAATATTCGAGAGGAAGATTATCAGAAGAATACATGGAGGATTTAGAATGAACGAAACACACTGAAGAATTCGAAATAATAAAGAAATCGATGAAATACTAGGCAATGAAAATATAGTTTCCTTAAATACCGGAAGTTAAAATTGTTGGGCCACACAAAATTATGGAGGACGGGCCAAAATATAAAGCAGTAAATAAAGAGGCCGACCATGTATCAGACGGACTGATGAAAATCACAAAGACGTACAAACAATAAATGTGAGATGTTGGGGAGCGTTGGCGAAGAATATTCTAGAACGTTCAAGCTCACCGTTGAGGATTGTTTTATACAATTTCTCAAATTGCCACCCATTGTGAATGTTGATTAATAAGCAAAAATAAATTTTATCTAGAGCTATTTAATTACTGGTCGTTTATTCACCAGTTTTCGGCAGAATCTCATTCTACTGTATGGATTGTCTTCTATCGGTTCTTGGACAAATGTCAATTTAAATGGATGTTTCTCTTCATAGAAACAGAGTAGTTGTATGACCTATTTTGAACGGAATACCTAGCCGGTAGTTGCTTGAAAATGCACAATCTATCCAGCATATATGCTTCAAGTTTGTTTACTATATGTGTGGCAGCCATTAATAGTGAACGTTTTCGGTGAAGCCTTAGCCCAACCAATATAAAAGCTGATCTAGATTCTACTCTAAGTGAGACTGCTCCTTCGTTATTAATAGTAAAATATTGGCTGGCAAAGTTTAAACGATACGCTACAATCTGCGAAGTTCAGCTTCGTAGTGGTCGACCAAATGAGGTGGCGACTCCAGAAATGTTGAAGAAAATCCTCAAAGCGTTACTGGAGAATCGTCGACTGGAAGTTCGAGAGCTAGCAGATATAGTAGGCATTTCAAAAAGTGCGGCATATCGCAAATTAACTGAAAATTCAGACATGAAAAGCTGTGCGCAAGATGGGTGCCAAGTGCCAGCGTCGTGAAGATGTTACCATTAAGTGTTTAGCAATGTTTTACAGAAATAAAACTGTTTTATAACCAGGGAGGAAACGTGGGTCCATCACTTCACACCCGAAACAAAAGAACAATCAAAACAATGGACTGAAAAAGTAGAACCGACTCCGAAGAAGGCAAAGGCAAGATCATGGCGTCGGTTTGTTGGGATGCGGGTAGAATAATTTTCAATGATAATCTTGAAGAAACGGGCAAAACTATCAAGGGCGGGTATAAAGCAACGTTTGAGCGAAGAAGTCGAGCGAAACTGACCGCATTCGGCTAAGAAGAAAGTGTTTCATCAAGACAATTCATCATCTCAGTTTGAATTGCTACCTCATGCACCTTATTCGCGAGATTTAGCCTCCTCGGTTTATTATCTGACTTGAAAAATGGCTTGGTGGTCAAAGATACTCCAAGAATGACGAGGTGGTATCAGCAGTTAATGGCTGTTTTGAGGAGCTTGAGAATTTTTGTTATAAAAACGACATCGAACTTATTGAACATCGCTGGGAAAAATTTTTGTGTTTTCTTTGTTGGGCCAGGAATTTCTGAAACTATCTTCGTATTCTTGACACTTTTACCATATTCTGAGACTTGATCAATTCTTTGAAAATGTCATTATTATTCGTAGCCACGGTCTTATATACAGATCTGAAAACCGGGCCCAATTTCTATACAGCGGCTTGATATTAATATTAAACCACAATTTGACACCATCTCTTGATTACAACGCCGATCTGGCGGCCATAGAATGAAGTAATTTAGTAGCCGTGAAATGAACCCACCCCGCTACTCTCGTTTCCAGATCTGTTCGTAGTTGTCGTCACTTGATATAATTCGTTGAGGAACTTACCAACATATAAAGGGTAGTTTGTTGAAATAAAAGACTATGACTTGCTTGTATCACCTCGTTTATTTTTGGATTTATTGGAGTCTCAGTGTTTTTTTTTTTGATTCTTTTAAATAAAAATAAATATAAACAATTAAATGAATTTTTTTAACAGAATCTTACTTCATTAAACTTATATTTTAATAAAAAATATTTCGCTGTCTGAATAAAGTAAAAATTTGGAAAAAATATATTTATTTTCATGATTTCTCAAGTCTAATTGATTTATTACGTTGTTAGGCCACAAAATAGTAAAAAATAAAATAAAATTATGTTAATATTGTTCTCACTGTCAATTGTCGTTTTGTTTTTTCATAAATTTTGTGTTTAATCTCAAAATTTAAAAAATTCGAGATGATTATGGAACAATTTGAAATAAAATTTTTGTTCCTAAAGTTTACAATCTTATCGTATCAAAATTGTTCCTCCTTGTATATCCTACAAACGTATTAGCTTATTCTAAACATTATTCCTTCTTCCTTTCGTCGTTTCCCATATTATTTATCTTGCAGTCGTTATTCCCTTTCTTTATTTAACCGTTTTTACTTTTTCGTACTTTTTTGGCATATCCTTAGTGGTATGTGTGACTTACGACATTTTTTTAACCATTGCAGCTCGCCAAAAGATGGATTTTTTTGATAAAACCTTTATATATTTTTGTGATTTTTTGCAGCCCTCTATACCTCAATTTTTGAGGGGGATATTTTGACTGTTTTGTATTCGAAGCACTCCAAATTGATATTTTTTTGGAGGGTTTCGATATTTTTTTTTTCTAATATTTTCTGTCTACAAAAGCGTTTGCAGGAGACTGGATAAAGGTTTTTTTTTGAAACTTTTTTATGTAACTCGGTATATTTTTAAAAAAATTGAAATAGTTGTGTCTTTTATTTATTGTTGTAAATGTTAGTTACTCACGTTCACATGTAATGATTGCTTTTTGGTTATCACTCGCACCAAGTCGCATATTTGCAATGGCACAATTTTTTTAAGTCACAATCGGCACCATTTACTTAAATTTTTGTTTTATTAGCACTGGATACTTGTAACTTAGATAACGCCTTAAGTAGATTTCCCAAACGTTTTTCCCCAATAAAACTTAAATGTCCTTTAAAAAAAAAAATGTTATTTCACCTTTTTTATTAAAATAAAAAATTGTTTTAATACACATGGATATACGTTTAAGAACTATTTGTTACAAAATTTATTTATTTAAACCATTCAACTTCCTCAAATTCTTATTTGTTCCCAAATTAAATATTTCTTTGTCCACTATGTCATCATATGTACTCCTCACATCCTTTTAGAATAAAAAGTTCCTTCCATCTCCCAATTACCTTTAATTAAACTTGCTGTGTATATTGATAGAAACGCAATATCATCGCTTTCTTATTTTCTTTCTCCTAAACCTCCCCTTACCATCATCCATTCTGCAAACATGATCTTTATGGCCTATAAAATTTTTTAAATAGCAATGGCTCTTTCTTACTCTCTGATCTTTTACCTCAAGCTCTTGCACATACCTATTCCCTCAAAGAAAGATGCATTACGGAAACCCTTTCGTACCTTTCGTCAATCATCTTTGATTCTTGCTGTCCATCTTACTTCCTTGGGTTTAGTGGAAGTCTGTGGAAATTTTTTTCTTTTCTTCCTTGTAGTGACATTCACTTCCTTTCTTTTATCTTTTGTTTTGACACTTTCTCGATTGGCGTGAGTTTTGGAAACCTTTGAAAAAAATTTTTTACTCCACTCCACATATAGATATTCTTTTATGGAACCTTATCATTGCCTTCTTCTGTTTCATGTTTCTCTTCAGTGTTTTGCTTATAACTAATTACCTCTTTTGAAAGTTTCTAACCACACATACCTATTCCAAACCTACCTTTCCTAATATCTCCTCAAAGTACGATGCCTTCCAGAAACAAAGTTTATTTTTTTCTTAATTGTATTTTCATATTTGGTTTTTCCTTTTTACTCTACTCCAGAGATAGATATTCTTTTATGGAACCTTATCATTGCCTTCTTCTGTATCTTGTTTCTCTTCAGTGTTTTGCTTATAACTGACTACCTCTGATATTTCCTCTATAACATGCTGTATATCACCTCCCCGAAAATATCCTCCCAACTATCGTCTATTTTGTGAATAGTACGATCTTCTATGCTCTGGGAAATTTCATAAAAAGTAGAGGCTCATTCTCATTCTCTAACCTTGTATCTGAACCTTCTGCAATCCAGAAAAAGGTTCATACCACACTTAATCTCTTCAAAAATCTTTGGTTCTCGCTTGCCATCCAACTTCCGTGAGTTTAGTGGAAGTATGTGGATATTTTCTTCTTTTCTTCATTGTAGTTCCATTTACTTTATTTCTTTTTTATTTTGTTTTGACACTTTTAAGTATTAGGTGTCAGTTTTTGGCAATCTTTGAAGGGACCAATTCTTAGCCGACAACCATTACCGTATACCAGAGTCAGATAATCTTTTATGGATCATTGTCCACTTTAAAACTTTCTCTATATCATGCCTGATAATGCCTCTTCGAAAAACATCTTCTTATCAACCTCTATTCTGCTAACATTATGACCTTTTATGAAATTTGTAATGTCACTGTTCTATTGTCTTCATCGAAAACTTCCTCTTCTAAAAGTTTCTGGACACACATACCTCGTGGAATGTGAGTTTTAGAAGCCTTTGACAGATACAGACGTTATTTTATAGATCAGTAGAGCCTCTAATAGACGATTCCTCTTCTTTATTTGTTATTTTCTTTTTTTCTGCAGCTAGTCGTGGTTCACTTGGAAACTTTCCATAGTTTCTACAACTTTTGACAGCTCCAACTGCTCAACAACAACAACATGTAAATCGAGATGTTTTGAATTGAAAATGGCTGATTTTAATTGTTAAATATGTTGATCCAAACGCTTTTATCGATTTTTAATCCATTATGCATCAAATTGGACCAATATTAAGATTTTATTTTTTCAATAGATTGGAATCTCTTTCTACTACTCATCTACATCATTCTCATTTCCAAAGTTTTGCTGTTTGTATGTTTCTTCTGTTGCTTGGGAGCAATTTTGTTTTATTTACATGAAAAAACTGAAATTTTTCATTCGATTTTATTATAACTTCAGTTTTCTTTTACTTATATCCTTGTGAAAGAATAATTTAAATAAATATTTAAATTTATATCTAAAGGAACTCTACTTATACAAACCATTTATAAAGCATGTTACAACCACCAAAACCTTCCTTAAAATTAACATCGGAGATTTAAGAATAATCTCGATCGTATCCTGTTGAAAATATTTTTTTTTTTGACAGGATCATTATCCTTTTCTTCCTATCCATTTTCCTAAGGCTAATCAAGCACCTCACTCACAGTAGGTGATTTGCGGCACCTTTTATATCACGTTTTAATGAGTGTACTTCTTTATAAAAAAAACGCACCTTTTTTGACTGTGGTTGTGTGATTGTGTATAAAAAAATACGTTTTTTTCAAGGTTTTCAACACATTCCAACTAATTGCGCATTTTCTATAATTACATTATTAATTATTACATATATATATATATATATGAGACGATAGATACCTACATCAATACTGTTTTCCTTTATTTCATTTATGGAAAGTCTTTCATATGTATTTGGTGTACTTTATCAAACAATAATCTACTGATAATTTTTCTTTTTCCATATTTCATACAAAATAATTTATATGAGACTTTAAAGTAGATTAAAAAAAAACTATTTTCACCTACTGGGGAATTTTGATTGATTTATTAATACATTTATTATATTATTACTGAAAAACAAACCCCCAAGTGGCAAAATGGCTTCTTGTTACACAAACCTCAAACTAGGGCTCAAATTTTTGCTAAACCATGACATTTTCATTTAAAACCAACCCACTAAAAGATAAATTTGCTTCTTTTCACCCCAATCTGAAACCAGGGTTCAATTTTTTTCCAAAACTTGACTTTTCATTTGAAACCAACCCCTATACTGGCAAATTTGCTTCTTCTCACCCAAAACTGAAACTGGGGTTCGAGTTTTTTCACAAATGTTTCCCAAAATATGACATTTCCACTTAAAACCAACCTCCTCAGTGATAAATTTGCTTTTGCTCACCCCAATCTGAAACTACGGTTCAAGTTTTTTCCAAAACTTGACTTTTCATTTGAAACCAACCCCTATACTGGCAAATTTGCTTCTCACCCAAAACTGAAACTGGGGTTCGAGTTTTTTCACAAATGTTTCCCAAAATATGACATTTTCATTTAAAACCAACCCGTTCAGTGATAAATTTGTCTCAAAACTTGACTTTTTATTTATAACCAACCCCTCTATTGGCAAATTTGTTTCTTCTTATCCCATTACTCCAAACTGAAACTGGGGCTCAGTTTTTCCATAAACTTTTCCTAAAATTTGACATTTATACTCAATACCAACCCCTTCAGCGATAAATTTGCTTTTTCTTACCCCAATCTGAAACCAGGGTTCAAGTTTTTTCATAAATTTGTCCCAAAACTTGACTTTTTATTTAAAACCAACTTTTCTACTCGCAAATTTGCTTCTTCTTACCCCAATCTGAACCAGGATGTAATTTTTTTCATAAATTTTGCCTAAAACTTGGCACTTTCACTTAAAACTAACCTTCCCGTGGCAAATCTGTTTCTATTTACCCCAATCAGAGGCGAGGGTTCAAGTTTTTCATAATTTTTTCCTAAAACTTTATGCCTTTAGGTGAAGAAATTGATTGGTAAAAGAGACAGAAGGCCCACTGTGTGAGTTTTAACATGTCCTGCGAGCAGACAAGATCCGGCTCGTTTGGGTTACCGGTCATTCGGGTAACAACGTCGAAGTGGGATCAACAAAACCGCCAATGGACCCAATGGTAACCTATCACATTTCTAAATACTCTGTCTATCTTACCAGCTAATTACTTCACTTTACAAGTGAAGATTAAACCTCAAACGTCAGATTAAACCACCCTCCGAGGTTTAAACTTGTAAAGTTGCCTCTATTGGTTGGTAAGAGAGGCAAAGAAATCATCTATTTGTACGTTAGTTTGTGTTGCGAGCAGACTGCTTAGAGGTGTGGTAGGTATACCAAAAATGAGTTCTGGGTTCATTGGCGGATTTGATGATTCCAGTTTGACGTCGTTACCTGAGTGTCCGGTCACCCAAACGAGCTAGAACTTGCAGTCATCACCGACTAGCTCTTGCAGGACTTACTTTCATTCCAGCACAAGCCTAGAGCATATGATTTTGGTCTTTATGGCTCTCTGAGTAGATAAAATGACTATGTTCTGTCCTTTGGTTGTAGTTTAAATATTCCACAGCGTTATAATTTTTAGTTTTCAATATAAGAAAGAGAAACAAGCTGAGCAGTAAATTTTAATTAAGATAATTGTCTTGGAAAACTAGAATCTATTCTAATACTCTTAAGGTTCAAAAATTTTTAGGTTAACTTAAGATGGAGGTCATTTTGCTTAGTATCTGCTCCCTCTATATTCTAATTTCGAAGTTAATTAGACACACTCGAGTTTGACGTAGACCGTTTGCGTTCAGTTGAGCGAGTTTGTTTATTATAAATGTTTATAATTGAATTTTATTTGTTGTAAAGTACATCTGAATACTTATGATACATTTTCTCTACGAATACTTATCTATGAAAATATAGATAAAAAATTATTTCTCAATTGATCCATTTATTAATCTGACATTAGAAAATTTAATCGCATTTGAATACCAATACTAACAGTAGCTCCGTAGTATAAAAATAATATCCAGCATGAAAATTGAATTATATAGTCAGATATTTTAACTATAAAATTGTACATAACATTCATTTGAAGTACCATTCATTTTTTTTTTGAAATAATAACTACGATTCTTTTATTTAAAGCTAGTATAAAATCTCATTTGATTGCTGTGTATAGCTTTATGGTTCAAAACCAATTCCTTGTTGATAATAATTATTTAATTCACTTATTAACCTCTAAATTGCATGGATATTTAAAAATTTCAGTTTCAGTTCATATTTAACTTACATTGTCTTCAGTTGAAATTTGTTTGGTACCTTTCGCACTATAATCAATTTTATATTTTATTTCAATCCCCGTGGATAATGCGGAAAACTATTCACCAACAATTTTTATAACTAAAATCACGTGATAAGCGTTTCTATATGTTTCTAAAGGGTTAAAAATAAACCCTAATCTGTACACTAATAACCTTTTGGTAGGAGATATATCTAACTCCTTCATTAAGAGTCATTTCCTGGTCCTGGTGGAACCAGACATTTTGATATGGAATATTCAATATCTAATAATTCTTGAACATTTTTCAAATTACTTCATATACTTAGAATTGTCGAGGAAATTAAGAAATGGGAATAAATACTAGAATGTGGTGAGGCTAGTGTCTACCACAATATCAAGAACAGATCATGACTTCCTCGAAAACTGGATCATAATAGAAAGGCTTGAAAATATAATACAAAAAATGAAAACGAAGTACCTTAAAAAACTTCTGGGTGTAACCAAACCTGTAAAGAAGATATAAAGAATCCACAAAACTGAAATGGTACGACCGAAGAATAAGAGACAGGTCAAGAAAGGATTTGAGGCGAGAAGACGCGAGAAAAAGCTCCGAGGAAGATCACCAGCTAAATAGGATCGCTTTACAGAATAAAATTCACGCAGACAAACGATTAAAGAAGACAATAATGGCGACCCTGGCACAAATGTTTCAAAATAATCCATGGGACAAATTAACAAGAGAATACTTCACACCTTAGGGGTAGAAATACTTGTTTATACTTAAAAACCATCCCCTATTTAGATATACCACTTCGAACCACCTTGAGAGAACGTTTGGGAGCCAAGAAGCCACGAGGAAAGCTCAGAGGAAGACCACCAACCATAAGGGATCGCTCCAAACAATAAAATTGTCGCAGACAAAGGGTTAAAGATAACAAAAGTGGCGACCATGACAATGGAGAAGAGAAAATGGTTATAACTAATGCACGAGACAAATAACCAATTGGATACTTCACACTTTAAGGATAGAAAGTCTTATTTCTATTTAGGAACCATCCCCTATTTAGATATGTCAATTCGAAACAATCTAAGATGTCAAATAGTGATGTTTGAAAACGGATCAACAATGAAGAACGTTGGGGTGTCGAAAAAAGATCAGAAAAAGCTCTGAGGAAGACCCGTTACCATATAGGATGGCTCTATAGAATAAAATTCTCGAAGACAAAGGGTTAAAGATAACAAACGTGGTGACCCTGGTAATGGAGAAGAGAAAATGGTTAAAACTAATCCATGAGACAAATTAACAATTGAATACTTCACATCATAGGGGTAGAAAGGCTTATTTCTACATAAAAACAATCCCTGATTTAGATATACCACTTTGAACCACCCTGAAAGGTCAAATAGTGAAGTTTTAGGATAGATAAAGAAAGAAGAATGTGTGGGAGTCAAGAAGACACGAGAAAAAGTTCTGAGGTAGACCACCAACTGAATAGGATCGCTCTATAGAATAAAATTCTCGAAGACAAAGGGTTAAAGATAACAAACGTGGTGACCCTGGTAATGGAGAAGACAAAATGGTTATAACTGATGTACGTGACAAATAACCAATTGGAGACTTTACGCTTTGAGGGTAGAAAGGATTATTTTTTCTTAAAAACAATCCCCTATTTAGATATACCACTTTGAACCACCCTGAGAGGTCAAATAGTGAAGTTTTAGGATGGTTGAAGAAGAAACGTTTGGGAGTAAAGAAGACACGAAAAAAAGCTCTGCTGAAGACCACTCACCATATGGTATCGCTCTATGGAATAAAATTATGCCTGACAAAGTTCAAAGAAGACAAAAGTGGTGACCCTGGCAAGGGATAAGAGAAAATACTTCGCACCTTAAGGGTAGAAATGATTATTTATACTTGAAAACTACCCCATATTTAGATATACCACTTTGAAACAGTAGGAGAGATGAAATTATTTATTGGTCCGTTATATCGCTAGATATCTACTGATAGCTTCAATGGAACATTCTAGATGCAAGTTATAATCTGTAACGTATGTTTTTATATATAAACCCCATTTAAGTTAACCGCACTATCCTCAGGTAAATCTATTATTGTAACCATCCCTTAATATAACAACTGTATCCGTTTCGCTTTTATTTTTTTTGGTCTAATACTGCTTTTGGTACAAAAATAAAAATATCCCTGTTATATTTTGAACATAAAACCAAAAAAACTCATTTGTACTAATGAGTGTACCGATTATAAAAAAAAACCCGAATCCTTTTGAAAACATTAAAATTGTCCCCGAGAAATGGTGATGATTTTGCGATATCCTATGACCGTTCAATTTTGAAATTGGTTTATTTACAAGGTGTTTTATGACGACTACTTACCTACCCTAACATATTTTTTTTTCAAGCATATACGACATTTTTCGCTATTTTTGAATCAATACATGTGTGTGAGTATATTTTTTGAAAATATTTTTGAACCTCCAAGCATTTTTGTAGCGGAGTATACAGTTTTTTGACATTTTTTTTTCCTAAACGATAATCAATCGTAACTACATTTTGCTATTTCTTCCCCTAAAATAATGCATTACATTGGTCCTACAGTTGCTCGCAGTGAGTACCGTTTTTGTGTATTTATTTTGTGGTAGTGGCACAAAATAGGCGACTTAGAAGTCATCGTACGCTTTTTTTTTTATTAGAAAATGATCTTTTACCAAATTTTTTTTCGAAAGATCGTTTTCCTTCCAAAGAGGCTGGTTTCAAAAATGATGTTTTGTGTTTATCGGTACATTAATTGTGTAAGGCTTTCGGGGCCTTCGTACATTTAGTCTACTAGGCCATTGTCTAAAATGTTTATTCGTACCTCCGTTTCGACAACTAGTACGGTTAGCATCTTCAGAAGACAGAATCAGTTGAAGCAACTTCTGAAGATGTCAACAGCACAGCTTATTCTGATTATAAAGGTTATATTTTACTTAACGCCTACAATGCCACGTCCACAACTGGTGGGGGTCCACTAACGTCGTTGTGGACGACAGTTCAAGATGGAACGTGTATCTTGAGGGCTGCAGACTTGATGAAAACTTGTAGTTTGAAATAATCCAACATAGTTGCAGTTTCGACAAAACTGATTATATCAACGTCTCGTTTAGGACTTCTGCAATGTTCATTAAATTTCAGTATTTACCAAGATCTTCAATATACTTTAGTACTTCACTTTTTTCGCCTTCAAAAAAAGTTCTCTAAGTTTCAATTCTCAAAAATGTCTTGAAACTATTCAAACACATTAAAACCTTTCAATAATTTAGCCATGTTGATAGATTGTTCTCTAAACAAAAGTATGTTGTGGAATTCATTTAGAGCTGCACCTAATTCAGCCGAAAAATTCCAGGAAATATCACCGCATGTACCGCTTTCATCATGTCCGCGTTGAACCGATTCAAATGCCCCACAAAAGTACACTGATATATAAACAATTTTTCTAACATAACTTATCTCTGGCTTCTATCTCCTCTAAAGGACCGTCGTTAGGCATTACTTCGTGGAAGGAGGATCTAGATATTCAGCTCTTCCGTCAAATGCTTCCTTTCTGTCGATTTTGTTCCTTCGTCCCTTTGTACTCTTCAACACCTCTGCTGTCCAGACAGTATCCGTTGACATCTTATTCCCACTTCTATTTCTACTGCAGCTTCCCAAGTCTAACGAAGCATGCTTGAAACGCGATAATATTAAAAATACGTGCTCAGCACATTCGTTGCTCCCTCTACATATTGGGCACTCCGGGGAGTCAGCATTATGAACATGTGAAGGTGTTTTCTGAAGCATCCGTGTTCAAAGAGCATCTAGGTGAAGTAATAATTCACCTGTACGCTGGACTGAATTCAGCGAACTTCTTCTTCATGTCACACTATGAGTTATAACATAGGGTATCGAAAGAGCGCGCAGAGTACGTTCGTGTATCTCAGATGAATAATAATATGGCGTAAATAGGAAGGTAGGTAGATTATTCAAGTGATCGATTTTACTGAGGTGTTTGTCAAGTTGTTACAACACGACTGTGATGTTTTTTAGAATGTTATCTGTACCAACGTTAGTTTGAAATTGTAAAACTAATTTATTTTCGTTACGTTATGACGAAAACCCAATGTTGGATTGAATCTACAATCATTGTAAGCGTTAAGTGGAACGTACCCGATTTCGTAGGTTACTACGAAAAGTAAAAGTTGGAAAAGAAGATTTATTACACCTCCCCTGGCCCTAATAACAGCTTCCAATCGCTTTTACATGGATGGAAAAGTTTCTTTACTCGATTTTGTTCGATGCTATCCCATTGAGAGCCATTTTGAAGTCCTGGCTGGTGCTCCAACTTTTCTCTTAAGCTCATCCTATAAATGCTCGATAGGATTTAAGTCCAAGCCAATACATAGCCGCAATTTCGATATCCGTACGGAATCTGCAGTATGTGGTCGGACTTTATCTTGTATTAGGATGAAATATCTTCCATGTATCGGTTTGCCGTTAATTTCAATAAAAACCAACACAGTTTTTGTTTCTATTGAAATGCCTGCCAAAACCATCCAAGAACTTACTTCCAAAAGCCACGTTTTTTTATGCAAACAGCGCGAATCGCTCTCAGTTCTCCAGGTCTTCTATACATTCGTCATCTTCTATCCTACCATGCAGGCATAGTTTACTTTCGTCTGAGAACAATGGAAATCGTAGACGGACTGCTCGATGAGCTGGGGTTAATTTGGGGTCAGTAGTGAGTCTTTTTGGCTCAAGGTTTGCTGACTTGGGTCTTCTTTTGACTGTCCAGCCCTTCACAGCTACTCCTCGTGTTTCTCTAAGCTCTTATTGGACTTGAACACCTGTGAGGACTCGATTTCTCAGCTGATGGCTATGAATCGATCAATTCCATCGGATGTGCACCTCTTTCTTCTGGAATCTCCATCAGTCTCTTTTGCTCACAGATTCAAATTTTTAGTTATGATGTTTGATTAACTGACAAAAAAACCAAGTTTGGTATAGACCCTTAATACTAAATGTAATTTTCCAAATATTATAAACTGAAACATCATTTTGAAACCACCTTTCGATAATTTTGTTTTTGTTAAACGGACGTCTCTGTTGAAATAAAAAACTTTACGTGATGTTAACTTGATTTCGTTTATAAAAAAGAATTTTTTACATTGTTATGTGTCTATTTTCATTGCAAAAGCAGCTGATCTTTTCGATTTTTGTTTATTACTATTTTTTTCTGTAATTTAGTAGTCTATCAGATATTTAGTTGTCCTTTTCTGGTTCTCTGAGTGAGGATAAGGTAACTATACATGACAATGTGTTGGTATTCAAATGTTCCAGGTTTTCCATTGGTTTTGTAAACTGGTTTAAACATGATAATAATAATAATAATAATAACGTGTGATGTGTTGTTGCATGTTCAAAGATACTACTCGGGAACGTATCCCTAATAAATTTTTCATATTTAACAGTGCCGGGTGATCCTCAAGACGTTAAAGTCACTCCCATAAATTCTACGACTATCAAAGTTGATTGGAAACCACCGCAAACTAGAGATAGGAATGGAATCATCTTGGGATACCACGTACACGTCCAAGAAACCAAAGAAGAGGTATTGTATATATTTAATTTTCCGTAAAATTTCATTTAGACATTTATAAATGGAATTAGGGAAAGAGTTTCTTCAACGAACCCATGAAATTCGACGTTTTTGGTGATTCTCTATTGGAATTGAACGTTACGGGTCTTCAACCGGATACCATGTACTCCATTCAAGTGGCGGCGTTGACTAGAAAAGGAGACGGCGATCGAAGCGCACCTGTAAACGTTAGAACTCCCGGAGGAGTACCAAACAGACCAGCATTAACTCTAAAGTAATTAGTTTATTATCTGTTAGTACCAAAATTATTAATTTATTTATTTCTTAGGATTATTGAAAAGGTGCCAACAGTCACTATTGATTTAGAATGGACTAGACCTTCTCAAACCTATGGAGAACTCAAAGGTTATCGTCTTAGATACGGAGTTAAGGATCAGTTTTTGAAAGATGTTCCTCTTAAAGGTATTTAATTATATTATTTATTGAGAAATTATTTTTTTCTGTACAGTTTTGTAACAATCTGTTTTTTTTTGGTCTATATATTTTAGTTTTTGATTTTTTTTTCTTTATTCTAGTAGTTGTTGGATCGTGTGGAGTTAATTCTTCATATTCATTCATTTATTCGGTAATTATTTAGAATTGGGGCAAAAATCGTTGCCAAAAAATTTTTCACGCATTTCGGGTTGTTTCTGAGGGTACAAATAGTAAATTTAAGGCGGGGGAGACATATTATTTCCATTATTTTAGACATTACATGGTACAACTTACATATGATAAATCAATGAAACCTAACCCATTCTAAATAATTACCATCTTGGTTATTTTGAGGGTTTTACTTGTGGCAAAACACCGGATTTTTGAAATTTTTAATCACATTACATTCTAACATGATTGTGACTCATTTTTGGGTTAAATTCGAAACAAAAGTCATCGCTCGTTCATCGTATTCGCCAGATTTGGTACTTTGTGGCTTTTTTCTCTTTTCCAAATTGAAAAACTCACATCTGGAATCGCGCTACGAGTCCTTTGGATCTATAAAACGTTTTTATGCGATTTTTTCTCAAAATTTTTGTTTTTTTTTGTGTAGATTAACATGAAAAAAATTATGTGAACTGATTTTTTTCTCAAAAATCCAACGTTAAAACAAAGATTTATAAACATAAGGAATACTACTTGGTTATTTTGAGGCTTCTACTTGTGGCAAAACACCGGATTTTTGAAATTTTTAATCACATTACATTCTGACATGATTATGACTCATTTTTGGGTTAAATTCGAAACAAAAGTCATCGCTCGTTCATCGTATTCGCCAGATTTGGTACTTTGTGGCTTTTTTCTCTTTTCCAAATTGAAAAACTCACATCTGGAATCGCGCTACGAGTCCTTTGGATCTATAAAACGTTTTTATGCGATTTTTTCTCAAAATTTTTGTTTTATTTGTGTAAATAAACATAAAAAAAATATGTGAACTGATTTTTTTCTCAAAAATCCAACGTTAAAACAAAGATTTATAAACATAAGGAATACTACTTGGTTATTTTGAGGCTTCTACTTGTGGCAAAACACCGGATTTTTGAAATTTTTAATCACATTACATTCTGACATGATTATGACTCATTTTTGGGTTAAATTCGAAACAAAAGTCATCGCTCGTTCATCGTATTCGCCAGATTTGGTACTTTGTGGCTTTTTTCTCTTTTCCAAATTGAAAAACTCACATCTGGAATCGCGCTACGAGTCCTTTGGATCTATAAAACGTTTTTATGCGATTTTTTCTCAAAATTTTTGTTTTATTTGTGTAAATAAACATAAAAAAAATATGTGAACTGATTTTTTTCTCAAAAATCCAACGTTAAAACAAAGATTTATAAACATAAGGAATACTACTTGGTTAATTTGAGGGTTTTACTTGTGGCAAAACACCGGATTTTTGAAATTTTTAATCACATTACATTCTGACATGATTGTGACTCATTTTTGGGTTAAATTCGAAACAAAAGTCATCGCTCGTTCATCGTATGCGCCGGATTTGGTACTTTGTGGCTTTTTTTCTCTTTTCTAAATTGAAAAACTCTCTTCTGGGATCGCGCTACGAGTCCTTTGGATCTATAAAACGTTTTGTATGTGATTTTTTCTCAAAATTTTATTTTATTTGTGTAGATAAACAAAAAAAAATATGTGAACTGATTTTTTTCTCAAAAATCCAACGTTAAAACAAAGATTTATAAACATAAGGAATACTACTTGGTTATTTTGAGGCTTCTACTTGTGGCAAAACACCGGATTTTTGAAATTTTTAATCACATTACATTCTGACATGATTGTGACTCATTTTTTTGGTTAAATTCGAAACAAAAGTCTTCGTTTGATGTTTTGCAAAAAAATTATGAACGATTTTTTTAAAAAAGTGCGTTTGTGATAACATTTAAAGTCATAAGATCATATGAAATCTTAGGGTGAGATCTTTCCTATATTTTTTATCTTTAAAAGAATCTTTCGATGTTCTATAGCGAAAATTCGAGAGTATTATAACAGTATATAAAATTATCGCTATATTTTGATTGTTGCTTAAATTTTCTAATTTTTTTATTTACATTTCAGCAACTCACACCAATTATAGAATAAACGATTTGGAACGGGGTGTCGAATACGAATTCCGAGTAGCCGGTCAAAATCACATTGGAATAGGACAAGAGGCGATCAAATACAAGAAAACCCCAGAAGGTCCACCGACCGGTCCTCCCACCAATATAACCTACCATTTCCAAACGCCAGATGTCGTTTGCATATCATGGAGCCCTCCGAGTAGAGAACATCGCAACGGACAAATTACCAAATACGACATACAATTCCACAAGAAATCAGATCACAGTAACATAATAATCAGAAACGTGTCAAATACTAAAGCCGTATTTACAAATTTAGAAGAAAATACCGAATACGTGTTCCATATTAAAGCTTATACGAGTCAAGGAGACGGACCGAATAGCGAAAAATATACGGTTCAAACCGAACGGGATATAGGAAGAGCACCGATGTCGGTAAAGGCCGTAGCGACATCGGATTCTAGCGTGGAAGTTTGGTGGGAACCGGTACCGTCAAGAAACAAAGTGATAGGATACAAAATATTTTACACGATGACGGCCGTCGAAGATTTGGACGAATGGCAGCACAAGATAGTAGGTTTAACGGAATCCGCAGATTTGGTAAACCTCGAAAAATACGCTCAATACGCCATAGCGGTGGCGGCTAGAATGAAAAACGGCCTCGGAAGACTTTCCGAAAAGGAATTAGTTAAAGTTAAACCGGAAGACGTACCTCTTAATTTACGAGCTCACGAAGTAACCACACATTCGATGACCCTATCTTGGTCACCACCGATTAGATTGAATCCGATCAAGTACAAAATTTCCTTCGATGCGATCAAAGAATTCGTCGATTCGCAGGGAATCACCCAGACGCAAAATATACCTAGAGTTGAAATTAAATTAGACGCCGACGTTCGATCGCACACCATTAACGAACTATCACCTTTCACTACTTATAACGTCAACGTTAGCGCTATACCGACCGATAATTCCTACCGACCACCTACGAAGATAACGGTAACTACGCAAATGGCGGCTCCACAACCGATGGTCAAACCAGATTTTTACGGCGTAGTAAACGGAGAAGAAATTCACGTTATATTACCCCAAGCTTCCGAAGAATACGGTCCTATCAGTCATTATTATTTAGTCGTAGTACCAGAAAACAAAATGACAATCCAAAAGAACCCCGATCAATTTTTAACCGACGAATTGATAGCTAACATTGAAAAGATACCGGAAAATTCGGATCTACCTTATATAGCAGCTAAATTTCCACAAAGGAACATACCGTATACCTATCATTTAGGTACAGGTGAAAGTAACGACGGTTACGTCAATTATAAATTGGAACACGGTAAACGTTATAGGATATTCGTAAGATCGGTGGTTGATACGCCGCAAAAACATTTGTATACCAGTAGTCCGTTTTCCGAATTTTTATCTTTGGATATGCGAGAAGTACCTCCTGGCGATCCTCCTCGAAGACCTAATCCGAATACACCCACCGATACCGACGTTAAAGTTAGTTCTCAAAAAAAAGAGGCAGAGGTAAAGTTTTCAACAATAGTATTTTCTTTTCTTTTTTTTGTACAACCCCGTTTTGAATCAATAAAATTAATCTAACTCTAACCTAACCTAACCTACCGGACTCACACAAGACCAGCCTTCTACCCCTATCATTAATCACATGCTGAAAAAACCAAAAAATAGAAATCTAGTTGTAGAAATTCTTAGTTCGAGATGTACGTGTTATAGTTAACCAACTATATACACTAATGTAGCTTCCAAGATATACCAGGAAAAAAAAGGTGCAACGACTCCATACCTTGAACCAGAATCATACTGTGACCTTTAGAGATACCACATCAATAACGAACTAAACGGATGGCTAAAGAATCAGATGGAGTCTTACTCCAGATCTAAGATAATCCAATCCACTGTTGTGATAACCAGTAAAGTTAGTTATCGGTTAGTTGGTGGTCGGTTTTCTGGCAGGTCAAATACCACCTTAAGACGAAACAGCAGAGCATCTACTCTGTGAATGTCATACTCATTTCATTAAAAGGCTCAAGTACCTAGGGAAGCGGGACACAAAACCTCCCTACTTAGGAAGGAGAGTCCATGTATTTTGGAAGCATAACAATAAGATGTAAAGTCTTCTAGGTATAGGTGCAGTAAAGCCAAAACAATCTACAACCAACTATTATAAAACTATAATACTTGTAAGTCAATTTTGTGGCGGAGCCCCCGTAATTTTTTCTTATTTATTCTAACGGTACACACAGGGGCAAAACACCAAATTATCGGACATGTTTTATCGCCAGACTGTTGAACATACGAAAAAAAGTTAAACGTAAACCCCCATTATTTTTTAACGAAGTATTCAAATTTTAATTTTGATGTACAGGATGATCCAGAAGACCCTATGATTTGACGTCATAAATTGATTCCGCACTCTATTTTCAGTAACTTTTACTAAATCACTTTTTTTGATACGAGCAACCGTACAAAACAAAACCTTTCAACTCTTTAATACTTAAATAAATAAAACTGTTTTAGTTATTGGGTGGTATATGGTTTTTATCTGGAAAAAAATTAAAGAAACCGGAAAAAAAATTACGTTGATATTATACTCAAACTGCTTCGTCCCGTAGAATTATTTGTGAGTGTAGCTTTTAGAAATAACCATATGAAGAATAATGATTCTGTCCGGGACCCTAGAGATCGTTAATAAAATTCTGACCGTATAGGTGCCGCGATTGCTTAATGCTGATCAAAAGCCTGCTTGCATTAAAAGTTAAAACGTTATGCAAGTGAAATTTTTGTCGATACATGGATGGGACTTGGGTGCACTGTTGCAGTCCAAAAACAAAAATACAATCGAACCAATGAACTAGAACCGATGAACTTATTCCCAAGAAAGCAAAAACCTGGTTCTGGCCACAATGTTTTTCGGACAAACCAAAACCCCCTTTTCCATTTTTTGTTTTTATAGCTATCCAGATACTGACTTTTATTTCTTTACTGACTTTTTTGTTTTTACAAGTCTTGTCGATTGAAAAAAAAGCGAGAAAGGAAGAATTTTTTTCCTTCTGGACAGTCTAAAGATCGTTCAAGCTTAGAGGGCTCTCAGGAAGGTGAAAACTCACAATTTACAAGATAATAATCCGTTCCTTAGACACATATGGATGTGAGACATGGACTATGACGACGACAAGTGAGCGAAGCTTGAACTGCTGCGAACGTAAGATCCTACTAAAGATTTTTGCCCCTGTATGCGAGAATTGGGGCTTGGAGGATCTGAGGGAATGCTGAGCTGAGACAGATTTGGTGGCGTTTATCTAGAGGGGTCCGTGGAGGGGATGCCTGTTGATCTATACTCTCGCAGAGCCATGTATGGAGTTCATGGAAGACGTCGACTGGGAGGAAGACCACGCCTTAGAGGGTTAGAGGACGTTGAGACGGACTTGATCCAGCTAATGGTTCGACATTGTGGGCACCATGCTCGGGACAGATTGTGACAAGGCCCAGGTTCTCAAAGGACCGTAGCGCTGTTAAAAAAATTGACGATGGACAATGATAACGGAAACTAAGAAGCAAAGCTTGACCAAAAAAAATATGGGGAAATTCGAAATTTCGGATGTTTCGCCCCACTGTACGATGGCACAATGCTTCTTACTTCATTTATTTAAGTACATACACTAGCCAAATCACTATTTATAGTATTTATACTAAAAAGAATTTCTCGATAATTCGGTTCCATAAAGTAAACAAACAAAAAGAACCTTCCCAGAAATTGCTTCTATAAAAGTTTTTTTTTGTTATTATAGGTGTTCAAAATCATCGGACCGATAATAGCAGCCCTACTTCTGTCTGTGATACTAGTGATATTATTTATATTAAGAAAAAGAAGACAACCTTGTAAAACTCCCGATCAGACGGCCGTTACAAGACCGTTAATCCAACCGGATCTGAATGCTAGTATAGCTCCTAGCGACCCAGTCGAAATGAGAAGATTAAATTTCCAAACGCCGGCTATGATATCACATCCTCCTATTCCTATATCGGAATTAGCCGTTCATATAGAAAAACTAAAAGCCAACGATAATTTGAAATTTTCTCAAGAATACGAAAGTATCGAACCCGGACAACAATTTACGTGGGATCATTCTAACATGGATGTAAATAAACCTAAAAATAGATACGCCAATGTCATTGCTTATGATCATAGTCGGGTAATTTTACCCAGCGAAGGAGGCGTTTTAGGTACGTACAACAATTTGACCAAACTTAACCTAACCTAACCTAACATTTTGACAGTTATTTTCGACGTTTTTAATTTCAGGTACCGATTACATAAACGCCAATTACTGCGACGGTTATCGAAAGCACAACGCTTACGTCGCTACCCAGGGTCCTTTACCGGAGACGTTCGCCGATTTTTGGCGGATGTGTTGGGAATTGAAATCGGCTACGGTTGTTATGATGACGAAATTAGAAGAAAGGACACGAATTAAATGCGATCAATATTGGCCGACGCGCGGTACCGAAACATACGGTAGTATGAACGTGACAGTTACGGAAGTCCACGAATTAGCCACGTACTGTATCCGAACGTTCCAGATTCACAAAGAGGGTTACAGCGAACGGAGGGAATTGAAACAATTGCAATTTACTGCTTGGCCGGATCATGGGGTGCCCGATCATCCGGCGCCTTTCTTGCAATTCTTAAGAAGAGTCAGAACTTTGAATCCGCTTGATGCCGGACCTATTATTGTACATTGTTCTGCGGGAGTAGGAAGAACAGGTGAATAACTTTCCTAAATTCCTATATAGTTTACCAGATGTGATGTAAAAAATAATTTTAGTATCTATTGAGGCAACCGGTGACAAGTTTAAACCCCTTCAAGCTTCAGTGTGTTACTAAAATATATATAGTAAGATCGTAATTAAATTACTCGGATCTTGAATAGTACATCAAAATTAAGTCACAAAAAAATACCAAAGAAGCTTATGGAATGTTATTGTGATAATATAGACACTTTAAATACTGTTTACAAGTGGTAAAAGCGATTTAAAATTGAGGGTGATTCAATTAAAGACTAGGAACTGTCCATACGTCCTTCTACCTCTCTTAAGAGGTGAAAATATGTAAAAATTGCACAAATTTGTTCCTTCAAATACACTATTTGAGATATTAAATAAGAAAATGTCCTGAAAAATTATTACTAAAAAGTTTCCTATCCGCATGATACACCAGACTTAGTACTATGCAACTTCTGGATGTTCCTGATAATAACAAATGTGCTTAAATAAAAACATTTCGATATTAACGTTAAGTAATTTGTAATCACACCTCGTACCTTGATTGTAATATAATTATTTTTGTTCTAGTGTAACTAGTTGTTATGTCTCTTTGGTGGTAAAATTAGAACGTGACCGTTCACTATTACTTTAACTGTAGTTGGAGAACCACAATATTACCTTTGAAATACTGATTAGATAGTAAAGTTCAAAATAATTTGTTTCAAACTGTTTTTAACAAAAAGAAAAAGGAAGACTGGATACTTTCTTCGCTGTATGAATAGTTCAATTTGTTACTAAAAGAAACTTTATAAGTTGAAGTATCTACTGCACCAACAAGAAGGAAAATTAAATATATCATTCAATTCACTCAACCAGAACATTGTGATTCCATCATTCAATGTTCAAGATCATTTACTAGACAAATAAAACACTTGTCATACTGAAAATGAAAAACCACAATGGTACATTTGAACTACTAATCAGATATTGACTTGTCATACTGAAAATGAAAAACCACTGTGGTACATTTGAACTACTAATCAGATAAGATATTGACTTGTCATACTGAAAATGAAAAACCACTGTGGTACATTTGAACTACTAATCAGATATTGACTTGTCATACTGAAAATGAAAAACCACAATGGTACATTTGAACTACTAATCAGATATTGACATAAAACTATTAAATTGCGAAAAAAGGAATATATGAAATACACTAAATGGAATATTTAAATACCTTCCTACTTCCTGTCATTCGTAGATGTTTAAATTTTTTTAATTTTGAGCTTAAAACTGATAAAGTATTATCGAAAAGATTACTGATTAAAATAAAATATTGTAAATTGTTATTATTAATAAATAGTTATCAATTAATCTACTACTTAACTAACATGGTGACTTTATTTTAAGGTGATTTTGGTCCTGTACTCGATGAGAATTAAATATTTCAATTTTATTAAATGACACAAACCTCATAATCAAAAATAATTTCCCTTTCATCAAAACCAACTTCTAACTAACCATGTGGACCATAGATAAATAATTTGAATGAGAAATGGACAATAAAACAATGAGGATTGTCGCGTTTGAATATATTCTCCGAAATGTCATGTCAGATTTTCAAAAGTTCGTTTGAAATGTTTTCGAAAACGCAATGGTTTGAAGGGTATAGTCATCCCTATGAATAGTTGTTTCCCAATGCTTTTAGAGCTTTGTCCTTTTGATGAAACAAAGCTTCGTATACATTTTCATTGGTAGGAAATGAATGGAAAGTTTCCAAGCGTTTTTTAACAAATTTTGACAGTTGTATTTCGAAATTTCACTTAGTTATCAATCAGTAGCTCCTACTGGTCAATATGAAAATAGTAGCCCTCAGAAACGTGAAGAAAAAGAAGTGTATTTTTCTAACTCCTTATAAATTATTAGAGTGTGATTATCTATGATTGTTGACACCCATTTTCCTTGAAAAATATGTTACCTTCCAGGTTTGAGATTGGTATATTGATTTCTGAGATCTTTAGGATCTATCCAATTATTTTTGTAAAAAAACTGAAGCCTATACTTCACTTGTATACTCTTAAAAATATCATTTTCTTAATATTTTCAAAATTCTGTTTCCTTTAAGCTTTTTTATTCACACTGTGTTGCCTTAGTTGCAAAATCAAGCAATTTTTTAATAAATAAATGCATTATATTGAATGGAACGGAACGGAAAATTGAATAAATGATATTTAGATATGACAACGATGCTTTAGTGGAGCATTATTTTCAATATTTCAATTTATTTTCTTTTGCAGGTTGTTTCATTGTAATCGATTCGATGCTTGAACGTATGCGACACGAAAAAACCGTGGATATTTACGGTCATGTGACATGTTTGCGCGCCCAACGTAATTACATGGTCCAAACGGAAGATCAATATATCTTTATCCACGATTCTTTATTGGAAGCCTACATTTGCGGTCAGACTGAAGTACCGGCGAGAAATCTTCATTCACATATCCAAAAATTGATGCAGCTCGAACCGGGAGAAAACATATCGGGGATGGAACACGAATTTAAAAAATTGAGTAACATTAAGACTGATTCATCACGTTTCGCGACTGCGAATTTGCCTTGCAATAAGCACAAAAACCGTTTGGTACATATCTTACCGTTCGAAACCACAAGGGTATGTCTTACCCCATTGAGAAATATTGAGAGTTCCGATTATATCAATGCTAGTTTCATAGACGGTTATAGATATAGGAAGGCGTATATTGCTACACAAGGACCTATGTCCGATACTACTGATGATTTGTGGAGGATGCTGTGGGAGCACAATTCTACTATTATAGTCATGCTGACGAAACTTAAGGAAATGGGAAGGGTAAATATATATATTTTTTTAAATTTATTTAATCGTAACTCATCTTACCGTACGTTGTGTGCCATATATTTCGTTCTCCATGCATTTCTATCTTCCTTTTTTGCTCTTTTATTCCTTCCTATTTTATTTCCTTTATCTTAACATTTTTTGTTCCATGTTTTTCTTGGTCTTCCTCTATAATTTTTGCTTGTTATTTTGGATTTTAACGTTTTCTTTGGTATTCTGTTTTCGGGCATTTATGGGGACTTCTTGATTTAATGTCAATGTCTAGCAGACCTCACTACTTTTCCACACAATTTCTTTTTTTATATATTTTTTGTGCTTCGTGTATGCCACTATTTCTATTTTTATGTTTTTTTTTTACTTATGCATCTTTACTACAGAATGATGCTCTCATTGTATTAAATATTTCACCCTCTTTCCTTTTTCTTCATTTATTTCCTGCTCTATTTTCTATTATTGCATCTAAATATTCATATTTTTATACTTATTCAATTTGATTTTCTTGTATTTGAATAATATGTATTTCTGTTTGTATATATTGTTTTCCATGCCTTCTATCTTCTTCCGTTTGCTCTTTTATACCTTTCTATTTTATTTACTTTATCTCAGCAGCTTTTCTACATTTTTTATTTCATATTTCACTTGGTTTTCCTCTATAATTTTTGCCCGATATTCTGGATTATCTTTAGGATACTATTTTTGTGCATTGGGCATATGTGTCCTAACCGTTTCAATCTTATCTCTGGTTTTATCTTTAGTATTTCTCTATTTGTTTCATTTCTTACTCTATTTTTTTTATCTTCTATTTTCTTTAGGAATATTATTTTTCATTGTATTTTTAGGGTCTAATTGATTTTGATTTAATGTCAATGTCTAGCAGACCTAACCATTTTTTCACAATTTCTATTTCTATGTTTTTTATGCTTCTTTTTTTCAAATGCTTTCATTGTATTAAATATTTCACTCACTTTTCCTTTTCTTTCATTTATCTACTTTTACAATTTAATTTCATATTCATTTCTGTATTTCCATGTCTTAGATGTTCTTCCGATTCTACCAGTAAAACCAAATCATCTGCGAATATCAATTCCCTCATATATGTTGGTTCCATTCTCCCTATAATAAATTTTTGTTTGCTTCTTTTAATGTTTCATCAATTATTATTGTGGAAAGTAGTGGAATTATAACAACACTTATCTTTATGACATATTCCCTCAATTCTTCGTTGTTTGCTCATACCACATTTTTATTATTCTTGTACATTGTTTTTATAATTGTTATTGTCCTCTGATCTATATTACAGTTATTAAGTATTTTGAATATTCTTATTCGATCAAAAGCTTTCTCCAAATCTATAAAACATAAATGAACTTCCATATAATCATTTTTTCATGTAATTGCAAATATAAAGTCGTTTGTTTCCACTTCCGAACACACATCGTGAGTCGTCTTAAGTGTCTACGACTTTACTACGATTTTTATTGGTTTCCTTGTTATTGTTATTTTTCTTGCTGCATTATCTCATTAATTAATTCTGTTGATTCATTTATCACTTCTTCATCCATATATTTAATCATTTTAGCAGGTATATTGTTTCTTCTTGGCGCTTTTCCTAGATTTAATTACTTCTATCACTTCTTCTTCCTTGTGTTTTCAAAAATTCAATTACTGCCTATTCCTACAATATCTTCTTCAATATATGCATTTGTAATCTCATCAAAATCATTATTACTCTATCTTCCTCGGTTATTATATTTCCTTCCTTGTCTTTTATATTCATCATATATTCCTTTTTAAATACTTCAGTGTTCCATGTAATAATTTTTTATTTTCCCTAAAGTTTTCTGTCGTTTTATGCCCGAAATTTATTCATGATTTTTCTTAGACTTCTTTTACTTTAGTTGATCTTTTTCTTACTGAATATTTTTCATAATCATCTGTATTTAAGTATTTCAAACTTTTTTATATTTCATTAACTTTCTTACCTCATCCATCCACCATTCTTTCTGGTTTATATTCTTCGTAGGTATTTTTGATTCTCCATGTCTCTTTAGCAGCTTCAAGGATACTATTTTTAAATCTCTTTCATTTTTCTTCCACTCTTTATTACAATTTTTCAAATTAAATTGAAAGAAACAAATTTTTACATAATTCTGTATAAAATGTTAGGAAAAATGTCATCAGTATTGGCCCAGTGAAAGATCTGTGAGATATCAGTGCTTCGTCGTGGATCCTATAGCCGAATATAACATGCCCCAGTACATACTGAGAGAATTCAAAGTAACTGATGCAAGAGATGGTTCATCCAGGACAATAAGACAATTCCAGTTTACCGATTGGCCGGAACAGGGAGTTCCCAAATCAGGAGAAGGATTCATCGATTTCATCGGACAGGTTCATAAAACTAAGGAACAATTCGGACAGGATGGTCCGATTACCGTTCACTGTAGGTAAGTATCTAATTATTATTTTATCAATAAAATTCTCCTGAATATTTTTTTGTTTGTTACTGTAATGATTTTTAAAAAATGGTTCCTGGGAAGATCCACAAATGGGATTAAATTTTTCAAATTGAAAGGGACTTGTGTTGTGGCGCTTTGTCATGATAAAGAAGGAAGCAGTAGATGCATTTTTCAAGTATCTTCCTATCACAAACATTCCAGTACCCCAAGACAATTTTAATGAACCTTCCTCATTCTAAATAGACTCATTCCACTGGTAAACAATCTTCAAAGTTACCACATTATCACCGTAGACTAATTTTAATATGTCGTGGGCTTCCTTTGAACTATTTTCATTTACCAACAATATGGAAATTATAATGAAAAATTTTTTGGAATTGGTGGTTAAATGATTGTAACAAACATGCTTTTTTAGTGCTGGGGTTGGTAGAACTGGTGTGTTTATAACACTGAGCATAGTTCTCGAAAGGATGCAGTATGAAGGAGTTGTAGATGTATTCCAAACAGCAAGGATATTAAGAACGCAACGACCAGCTATGGTTCAAACAGAAGTAAGTTAATCATTTAGATAATTTCAAGAAATATATCTAATTTGTATTTTTTTTTTTTTATAGGATCAATACCAGTTTTGCTACCGGGCCGCATTGGAGTATCTAGGCTCCTTCGACCACTACACCAACTAATAAATACCACTTTACCCCATATTTACTGCCAAACTGGATATTGACATGGAAAAATTTAGAAATGTATTTAAACAAGTGATTAGTGAACAAACCTTAGGAACTAGCGTGCAAATGTGTATAAATATGTGCCTAATGTATATGTGGAAAAAAGAAATGCCAGAAATTTATATTTATTTTGAACACAAGATGTCTAGCAAATTGTCTCTGTACAAAAATGCGGCTCGCATTTTTAATCTTGAGTTTGAATATACTTACATGTAATTAGGTACTTGAAAATTTGCGTAGCACATGTCCTTTCGTATCGAAGAGGATCAGCCGCATTAGGATTAATAATAATAATATAAAGGTGTTGATGATTGAAGGAAAATCAATCTAATTTATTTTTTTAATAATACTTTAATACAAATATTAATCCCTAGTTGATATATAGTAACCGATTGAAGGAAATATATATTGTGAGCTAGAAAATAGTTCAAAAACAACAGAAACAGGAGAAAATAGTACTGATAAAAAGTAAATTGAAACCGTTGAATCACTCACATGAAAAACTTTGTAAATTTTCATTATTTAATGGGTAGAATAATTTATAAACCTATTAAAATAATTGTAATATAATAACCTTAATGCTACATTTGAACTACTAACCAGATAGTGAAGTTTCGATTGAAATAATTTTTTGTTTATTATTTAAATAATACTTTTGTTATCGTTTATTCAAAGAACAGGAAGAAGTAGCTCTAAAAAAAAGGAAAATTAAAACAAAGTTCAATTTATTCAACCGAAATATTTTGTTATTGTGAATTTTCATACCACAATGTTACCTTGGAACTACTGGCTAGATAGTAAAGTTCAATATAAATTGTTTCAAACTGTTTTTAACACAAAGAAAATGGAAAAACTGGATACTTCTTTAGATGTATGATTTTTTACTAAAAGAAATTTGATAAATTGGAAAATCTTATGCACCAACAAGAAGGAAAATTGAATCTGTCATTCAATTTACTCAACCAGAACACTGTGATTTCTTTATTCAAAGTTAAGGATCATTTACGAGACACATACAACACTTGTTGTCATACTGAAGTTGAAAAACCACAATGGTACATTTGAACTACTGGCTAGTAAAGTTCAAAATCAATTGTTTGAAACTGTTTTCAACAAAAGAAAATGGAAAAACTGGATTCTTTCTTCACTCTGTGAATATTTTAATTTATCACTAAAAGAAGCTTGATAAGTTGGAATATCTACTGCACTAAGAAGAAAGAAAAATTGAATCTGTCATTCAATTCACTCAAACAGAATACTGTGATTTCATTATTCGATATTAAGGATCATTTACGAGATAAATAAAACACTTGTTGCCATACTGAAGTTGAGAAATCACAATGGTACATTTGAACTACTGGCCATATGGATAGGTTTACAGAAAACTATTAATTTGAGAAAAAAATTGATATAGGAATTGCACTAAATGGAAAATTTTAAAAAACTCCACTTCATACCAAGATTGTTGAATTTATCTGTTATATATTAATTTTTTTTATTTTGAGCTTAAAACTGATAAAGTATTATCAAAAAGATTACTGATCAAAATAAAGTATTGTAAATTGTTATAATTAATAAAGAAGAGTTATCAACTAATCATATTTATAGGCTAATTAACTAATATAGTGAATTTATTCAAAGTTAAATTCAGTCCTGTACTTGATGTAGATTTAGAAATTCAAGTTTATCATCAAATTCCAAAATTTATACTCCTTTTTCTTAATTTAAATATTTTATACAATTTTTGCAACAATCAAGTTAGAATTATCAATTTATTTAAATAAAATATTAAAACTAAATCATTTTAAACCTCTGTATTCTATCAAATGATCAAAATCGATATCGAAATGAATCTTTTTTCAAATTTTTACTTCTTAGACCTCTTTATTTATATGTCGTGATGATTTGTCGTCATTTTATGTCTCCTCTATTTTAATTTGAAAATTAAATGAGACCTAAAATCATCACGAAATGATTCTTTAGCAACATCAGATATTCAAATATCTTGGGGCCTTGATAACTGAAGATAATGAAGTGACAACAAGAGTTGTTGCGGGGAACAAATGCTTCTGGGCAGTCCAGAGAGCGCTCAAGTTTTGAGGGCTCTTACGATGGTCAAAACTCATCATTTTCAAGACAATAATCCGTTCTGTAGACACATACGGATGCGAGACATACTATATATAAAGATTTTTGGAATCGGAGGAATGCTGAGCTGATCGATACCCTCGCAGGGCCATGTATGGAGTTCCTGGAGGAGGGTGACTGAGAGGAATACCGCGCCTTCGCTGATTAGAGAACGTTGAGGCGGACATGATCTAGCTAGGGCAGGTACCATGCTCAGGACAGATTGTTGAGTAGGCCCTGGTTCTCAAAGGACTGTAGCGCCAGTTAAAGAAGTTATAAGACTGGTTACTTAGAACCAATCAACACTTTTTACGATTCACTCTGTATAACTAGTGGAGTACCAGGCTACAAATTAATTATTTTCTCTCATATATCAACAAATTATTATTTAAATTACAGTTTTTCTTTATGTTTATAGATATAATGGAATAGACTTGAATTTTTAAAAATCATCCAAATTGTTTCCTTCCATCTCAACCACCTTGTAAATCTATAAATAAATAAAACTATTATTCATCTAAGAAATATAGAAATGTTGACATCCACTTATTTTCTGTCATTTCTTGTAATAAAAACTTTTTGATTGTCACTAGTTTCCAATTTTTGATATCGTCTCTATTTCGTAACTGTTTTTTTGGTTGTTTCACTCAAAATAATTATATAGTAACAAGACATAAGGCATGTACATATATTTAGTGCATTTATCCAATTATAAAGCTATAGTTTCACTGTATATTATCAATTGATATTTAACCGATGTTTTGTTCAGTTCGGTATTCGTGGCATCAATATTTCAAAATTTTAATACTTCCATTGAATACAGATATTCAAATTATAAAACTAAATATTCCCATTAAAAACTCACTTATACTTTCCAATACTTGTTTTCTTAAGTAGTAGTATTTTTGTGTAAAACGGCAGCTGGAAAATACTCATTTTAGTCAAAATATTAACTTCTCCTTTAGTAACATATTAGAATCGATTTTTCGAAAAATAAAATCAAATTGATCATAGAAATATTTTTATTGTTTATTTAAATGTTAAAGAGAATAGAAACACTAATTTTTTTTAGTCATTTTCAAAGAAAATAAAAAAATAATTACAATGTTCTTGATCCTCGACTTATATTTTTCCTTTTATTGAAATGAACAGTTTTCATACTTTATTTTCACTGGATTTCCATGTATCTTTTGCTCATCAAATTATCTCCTACATTTCCTTTTAACATTCGTACATTTTAATTTGTAACATTTTTCGAGCACGGTTAATTAACACTGAAAACTTCATTAAATCATAATTATTACAACACTATTAACTATCGCTTTGAAAAATATATCACTTTATACCGCCCGGAAGTCTTCTCACTCGCCACATATCCCCAATATTCAACTACTGCTCTAATTTAAGCTTCCTGCCTTCTCTCTCTCTCTCTCTCTCTCTATATATATATATATATATATATATATATATATATATATATATATATATATATATATATATATATGCGACGTTCTAGGACATCTTAGAACCTTCTAGTATTAGTCTACATCAACCAGAAACGTTTTGGTCATAATTCAACGGTTTCCCAATAGATGGAGGCACCTATTTGTTTATAGTTTCCATTACATTAACTCATGATCGGCGCCGTAAAATGGTGTGCGGCTGTGTCTCCATCACAATATAGATTTACCAGATATTTTGTTTCTTTTAATACCTTTACCTATACTATTATTGAACTCAATTTACTAATTTTAGCTATTTTTACTCGTTCCATATCACTTGGTATTGATTCTAGTCGATATCTGCAAGTTTTTTTCTTGTTTTTGTATCAAATCTAAGTATTGGCAGCATCAAAATTCTTAAAGTAGTCGTGGAGTTTTTTGAATAGATAACTTCGTATTATTACATGTAAATTACTGTGTATTAATGAAGGTGTTATTAGACTTTTTTTGTTATTTGAAAATAAACTTTGAAACATGGATGTCACCATTATTATCACATTTGTTATTAAATGTTGCGATTTATTCTAGTATCTTGCACTGAATCTCATGAATTAAATCAAATTTATGTAATTTTTTTCTAATACTTGCTCATTGTGAAGTAAGAGCTAGAATATGTCACAGGAAAAATATTCTAACAAACTCGGTCCATAGAATAGAAGTTGAAGGAAATTATTCTTCACTACATAATCGTTCGGAAATATTAGTTGAAAAGACTGAAGTATTTTGTTGCGATTGGGTTATTGCAAATAAAAGAAACTAATATTTTTGAATTGATTCAGATTATTTTTAAAATAACCATTAAAATCTTAACTACTGGAAAAACTTTTGTTGATGTTTGATAATCTTCAATAATAACTATTCAATTCATATTCAACTTTTATTTTCATATTTTATGTTGAAAGAAAGCCAAAATATCGAGAAAAGCGACCGGAATGACTTCGGAACCTGGATTCTGCTAGATGTGTACAGATCCCATGATACAAATAAAAACAGAGAATGGAATCAATGGTTTTAGCAGATCTACAAGAAAATATAAACATACATTTAGTTTACTGGTATGCCTCTTTTACTGAGTGAATCTTTGTAAAAAAAAACAAAAAATGTTTTGAGACACAGATGGTAATGGATTAAAATATAATTTTCATTGGTTTCTGAGCTTCTCTCTTAAAAGGATTGTTAAGGAATATATTTATTTATATCTAACAACTCTAGTTCCTTAAATTCCTGTTTTAGCCCTTAAATAACTGGATCTCAAAAAAGAAGAAGAAATTTCAAAACCTCACAAGAATGATTGTGTCGAAATGGAACCAACCAAATAATGAATTAACTGATAAACAAATAGGAAGAGAAAACAATCAATTAATATTGAGAAAAATGTATTTAAGAAGACGAAAATTCTAGTAGAAATGATACATTACATCATGTTAAAATAGTTTAACCGATGATATCATCTTGAGTAGCTTCACAATTTTTGGGGGGAGATTCCTAGTAGATTAAAGGCAACATACATTTCAGATCTATCTACTGTGTCATAAGCCTGCTTAAAATGTATAAACATAACATAAAGGACTCATAGCTTTTCTTAAGGGTGAATAGCTGATCTGTTGTTCCTCTACCTTTCTTGAAACCTTTTTGGTATTCTTCCACTATCCATTTTTGGTATTCTTTGAGTCTGTTTCTCACAATCTTAGCTAATACTTTGTACACCACATCCAGAAGTGATATCCCTCTATAATTTTTGATATTGAACATATATCATTGTATGATTGTATCGGAATAAAACTAACCAAGTAAGGGAATAGGATAGACAAATAGGAACAGATAAAAATGTATAATATGAGGAAAAATGTCTTTAAACAGATGAAAATTGAAAGAATTAATGCAAACGAGTTGTTGTTTGGAATCTAAGAAGAAATATTTTTTAAAACTGAATAAAATAATGTACTATACATAGATGCCAAATGTGATGTAGACTTGTACGTTTGTAGACCATTTCTGGAATCATTGATGATATTCATACTGAACACACTGTTCACACCACTACACCAACAGTCACAATTACACTGTCTGACTCGCGTTTCGATAACCAAGATATCGTCTTCAGAGATTGAAGATAAACTCTTTACCTTCAGGCTCTGAAGACGACAACTTGGTTATCGAAACGCGAGTCTGACAGTGTAATTGGTAGTGTAAACAGTGTATTCATTTTTCTGCATCGTTTCATAAATTCCTACCATGTGATTAGAGTCATTCTGGTTAAATTGAAAATAATGAGGTTAAAATTTTAATGGTACCAGAAAAGCCCAATGCAGTATATTTATAATGGAACATTTTTGTCATATGCAATATTTACAGTTTACTGTATCCATTGTGATATTTTTTTTACTTTTGAATATTATTTACTCTATTATATATTTTAATGTAATTTTTAGTGTCGATTTATATTTTTTATGTGTATAAAATGATTTTGTTTGGAGTACAATTGTAGTTTTATTCGAAAACCTAATTTATTTCCAAAATTAATAATAACTTTTCGATGCCGCAGAAAGTAGTTGCTCCAGATAACGGGACAATCAGGTTTGTATGGCAAATTACTTATTTTATCTACATTGGACACGGTGAAGGTTTTTGCATTTTTACATTTTTTGATAAATGTAGAAGGGTTACATTGAAGAAAATAACAATGGGACAATTAAAAATACTGAACTAATCCAGCTGGATGCAAAACTGCATCCTGGATAGAAAAAATTCAAAATATTCAAGGTACTTAGAATCAAAAACCGCCATTTTTTGGAAGTTCAGTCTGATATTGTTTCTTATATATTTTTCCATGCTGATTTCAGTACAACTGTTATTTTGTAGCAAATCCCGCCACATCCTAGTGTATTTTGAGGTGAGAGTTGAGGTTTATTTGCAATATCCGCGAAGTCTAAAGGCAGTTTTTTTCCACAGGGTGTTGGAAATGATTGAGAAAGATTAGAAAAAGAAGGACAACACTATTTTGAAGCTACAAGAGTATGGAAAAGTTCTGGGGAAACATGGAAGCGTGTTTATTATGTTGAGAGTCACTGTCCCGGTTAAAGACTGGAAGTCTGAATCTGAAAAAGTGCAAAAAAACGAACTTGTGGCACTTCAAGTTCAATTCATCAAAAAGGATTGTGGTAAAAAAGAACAAGAAGAAAAATAACATTCTGGTTCAGGATAAAGTCTTTTATATAACTGAAACTTGTCGAGCAAAATCTGTCACGAAACCAAAGTTTAATATGTCTCACATAAACCCAAAAGTCATCAACAAGGGGGTTAGCCTTATAGCTGCAAAAATAAAGGATGTTGCGAAACTGAACTTTGGACAATGGCGGAGAAACCAATCCTAACCTAACCACGATACCGTAAAATTTTATTTGGGTTTGGAAAACCAAGAAGCAGAAGGTCTCAACAATGTAGAAGATGAAAACATTATCGTTGATGAGGAAATTGATACAGATATTGTGATCTAGTATAGCAATAAAGACTTTGTTTACTTTTTACAAAACATTAAATTTTATTTTATGATACTTTGCAATTATTTTTGTAATAATTTATGTCAAGGTTTTTTACTAAATAACTATTTTGGAGATCTCGATTATACATTTTCTCTGTTATACAGTAAAAATTATTGATTTTTTTTCAAAAAAATTCATAATTTCTTATGATTGGTCTATTTGTGACAATTTTTTGTCCTCTTTTACAAAAATTCCTTGAGATGGACTTGAATTATACATTTTCTCTGTTATACAGTAAAAATTAGTGATTTTTTTTCAAAAATTTGATAATTTCTTATGATAATCTGTTTGTGACAGTTTTTTCCACTTTTCCAAAAATTAACTAACTAACTAACTACGGCAGCTAGAGCCTCGTTTTATATAGTATCATCACATTCTAGAGTCTTCGATTCCTGGAAATCTATCATTTATCGTGAACAACCGATAAAAAAACAAGGCATAATAAAGAATATAAATAGGTTACAGAACAAATAAGCAGACTTCAGCTTCGTCTAACTTAAAGGAACATGTCCGGCTTTGCGGTCCTCATCAGTTGGCGAATTCGTAACATAATTATAATTGAAAAAACTTCTTGAAAGAACAAATTATTTTCTCAAATGTACCCTCTCAAAGGTTCATGATTGTAGATCGAATTTTTTTTACCCAGATCAAAAATGAGACTGTCGAGGTCCAAAGAATTCTCAAAAATGATTTTTTTCAAAATAAGATCGAGATATCTACTACATCTTTTATTATATGAATTGTATGTATGTCTTCGATTGATAGTTAAACAATACTGGAGGTTGAATTATTTTAAAATCTGATTTTCCCTACTTATTATCTTGCTTTTATCTTCTATAATAATTATTTGTGCACTTACCTTAGACCTTTTATATGAATATACAAATCAATTATTATTACAGCAAATAATAACACAGACAAGTACCATTTTCACTCTCTTACCTCACTTTTCTTGTTCTCTCTTTTAATTTATAATAGAGCATAAACACAGGTCAACTTTATTATTTTCAATAACAAAAAATAATTATTGGAAAATACTTAATTGTGGAACACATTTTGTTTTTTGACGTGGCCCTTTCCAGTGTTTTGAGTAAATATAAACAAATAGCGTCCATGTTGTTGTTTTCCGGTTTGGTGGCTTCTTCTTTCAATTTTAATTTGAAAATGGACTCGAGTCTCTGATACTATTCCAAGTGGTAACAAATTAATAATCCATTCGTCACAATAAAACATTTGTTTATTAATTTATTTATTATTTAGTTTGTGATTCATTATCCTTATTGATATGGCTATTATTTTACACAATTAGTTTAATCTGATAATTTTGTGATTTCTAGTTTATATAATTTTTATAATCTTGTAATTTTTCAAATCTTATTTGGCTTTAGCGATAAATTAATAAATTATGGCGCTAGTATAATTGTGTAAAATTTGCTACAATATCAGGCGTATGACGCAAGCAAAATTCCAATATTAATAATATAAATGGCGCTGTAAAGATTATGAATGAACAACTTGCACAATTGTAAATTTATAGTACAGAAGTTACATAAATTAAAGCTGTAGAAGTGCAAGGTGAACATAAACGAGGTGTTATAGGCCAGTTAATAATTAAAACCATTCGTGGTTACAAAGAATTGTAACCAATAAATAATCATAAATCATTATTTTAACGAATATTAATTTTTCTTTCATATGTTCTACTTTACATTACGACAAACATCTTACAAATAACGAAGAATTACTTTAGATAAATAGACAATTGTCGAAAATTTGTAATACTAAAATACAAATATAACAAACTTATCAAATGTGAACAACAATAAGGAGTTTTAGTTTTGGATTTTTCAACATCTTAATTGAAATTTAAATTTAGGTTTAATCAAATTATAACTACTATTAAAGTTTTATTGACATAGTAAACACAGCTTCGTTTATAAATATTTACAAATTGTGTAATAAACACAAATCAATTCTCAATTCTTTCAATAAATTTTATCGCTCAATAAATTGAACAAAAATATGGATCATCTGAGGATATTTAGTAACGCCCATGTATATATTAAACTAACAAGGCATTTAGAATAAACTTATTATTTTGACTTGTCAGAAGTCACGATAGATGGAGCTGCTTTATACAGTTTTATCGATTTAAAAAAAGCGTATAGAACTTTTACTCTGTTGATATATAATGTTTATTTTGTTACATTTGTTATTATTTTTATATATTTTCATATTCTAATATATATATATATATATATATATTTATAAAATAAACTAAATCCTCATGTCATTTTTATTCTAGAATCTTGACATGACAAGTATCACAGAAAGTATCTAATAATTTACCAATGTAGGCAACCAGCATTACCAACATTGTATTTACGTAACAATAAGAAATTATTATATTGAGTTTATAAATCTAATAATTTACCAATGTAGGCAACCAGCATTACCAATGATTGTATTTACGTAACAATAAGAAATTATTATACTGAGTTTATAAATAAATTATTGAGTATTCAACAGACTATTATTTACAAGCGTTATCTATAAACAAAGCATTTAGGTTGATTAATTTCATAATTTTATTGACGAGTAACTGGCCTAACTTCAAGTGTACAAATAACACCATCAAAACTGTGACACGAAAATGGGAACAAATACAATCTCTATGAAAGATTAAAAAATGAAATCGTGTTAAATCAATACTTTACATGTATCATATTTTCTTGTAGGCGGACAAGAGAACAGATCGTAGGAAGAACAAGAATAAAATAAACCGACTATAGAATTTGTTATTGGCACACGACATAAAGGCGCTTAAGTTGACATGAAACTGTAACTATTGTTGGTTTTCATTAAGCAATTGTGATTCATTATACCTGTATTTGGATCTTTGAGCCACATGATATTAAAATTTCACAAAATCTATAATTTCCAATAAGCATACTAAAGCCATTCTCTTAACAGTACTGCTGTGGAATGTAGGGTTAAACGTGGTTCATCTATGATTTAAACTGATTGAAATTAGGCGCGAAATTTGAAACTACGATAAACAATTAATGTTTCACGAGTAGAAAGATGATATTCGCTATTTTTGGTTAAATGTGGAATTAAATTGTCAATTATTATTATAAAACAAAATGAGAATTACACGTAGATCGCAGTAATGTATAATTTAAATCTGTATTTTGACCTCAATTTTTAATAGAATATATCGTCTATTGTGAATATTCATTATAGGAGATAAATAAAATTAATATTTCTTTATTCTGACGGAATACAAATGAAATTTTTACCTGAAAAAACAACTCGATTCCGCCTATTTCAAGATATGTAGGAAGATGTTTACATTTTTTTAAATATGGAAAGGAAAGGAATTGAATCCATTGGAGTGGGATTGGTAGTCAGTACCGTACTTAATATTTTTTCTACTTGTTCAGAACTAGTTCATTTTCAGGAAATTTGTCATTGATGCATTAAAGTTTCAATTTCCTTTTTTGGAAGAATTATTCGAATAGTTGAATTTACTCACATTCAATAGGGGGACGTTTTTTTGGAATTATATTAGACAGGTTTCACAGTAAATGAGATTTTGTTGATAAATTTCGGTGAACGATTAATAATATTTATTCTACAGACGCCATAATGTAAATAAATCGAGAAAAAATTATCGAATATTATATTATTCAACTAACATGCACCTTATACAGTTTTTAAACCGGCAACTCTATCAAATAACGAGTAAAAAGTGGTAAAATAGAATTCTCTACTGATATATACTAACCAGAACCGGCGTTAGGGTAGGGCGATCGCCCAGGGCGCCAAGCCTTCTTACCCGAAAATTCCCTAAACTCTGCGAACGATTCGTTGTATTGGCAACAATAGAATGGAGCGTATTCTGTTCGCTGTACTGCATGCAGCCAATTTTAACTTTTATACTCTATTATACTGTCCTGATAAGTTAAAAGGCACTCCAACTTTTTTCTAAATTCTTTTTTTAGCGTTTTCGAATCTGTATAAAAAAATACACCTTTTTATGACATTAGAAAGCTCTAAATCCATTAGAGTGATGAGTTATATTGAAATTTATATTGGCCCTAACTCCGGTTTGAGGTTCTTTTTAAGAAAAAAAAGGCCCTATGTAACAAACAAATACTAAAAACACCCTAAATCCACAGAGTTGTACTTGGGGCCTTTACTCTTCAAGTTAACCGTGCTACTAACTGACTGACCACAACCTAGCGGCTGAGTCATCAAACAACTCCATTGTTTCTCTATACATCTCTATACTCTGTACACACTAAGCATAGCTGCAGCAGTTCAGTTCCTATTTTATTAAGTGTGTTCAACAATCAAACTCAGGAAAAGTAAACACCAAAGACCTTGATGTTAGGGATCTTTTAGCATGGAAGGACTTCACATCAAAACCAAAACTTGAGTGTCGAGATGACGTTGTCAACTCCATACCTTATCTCACAGATGTTGTTAAAGTAACCGCTAAAAGAGGAGATACAAGTCTTTTGTATTCTACCAAATATGAAGAATCTAAATCAAAACTTTTTGCAAGCTAAATGCATTAAGAACTTTTCCATGCCTGAAAAGATTGGCAAAGTACGAGGATTCAATAGATCAAAGAAAAAAGAACTAGTTGAAAAACTGTACTCCCTTATGCCATATAATCGGCGTAGATTTTGGTTGAACATCCAAGAGTCAGAAGTGCCAGATTTGGTAAACGCTGACTCATGAACGATTGAAAAGCACGATCTTCATATATGTAAACTGATTTTATGTTAATAAAATTTATTGCATGATATTATACGGTTTTTAAACGTTGTTTTATGTAAATCTATTATTTATTTTAGGGTTTGTAAACATTATAATTATGCTCTAACTCCCATGTGGGTAGTTGGGGCTTTTTGAGACTGGGTATTACCAGCAGCAAACTTTTATATAAAAATCCCTAAATCCAGTTTTTCTTAATAAATATGAAATATCAATTAATTTAACATTAAAACAAAGTTGTGTACATTAAAACTTTTACACATCAAACCCCTTTTAAAGTATCCCAACTTTGATGCAGGTGAAGAAATTGGTTTTCCTTTTTTCCTGTAAAATTTTGTTCTTTGGAGATAGGGCTTTCTATTTTATCGAGGCAGTATAAAGGAACACATTATCCATTTGTTCTTAATAACCCACAAGAGGACACCCCCCGACACGATAACTCTGCATTTCATAAGCAAATGTAGAGTTATACATCGGGGACAGCTATAGAGAAGGCGAAGGGCCACTCGGATTAGATCTTTTCCTACCGGTTGGAGGTTGGAAAAGGTCCAGACCAAGAAGCCAAGAGTGTATAGCCAACAGGCTAATCTCTTAACAAAAAGATAAGACATCCCAGAATCTCCCATAGACCTCAGGGGAGAGAAAGGAGTCTACGCGCGAAACTGCGACGCGAAAGAGGATGAGGACCTGTCGAAATGACAGGAGGGGGTGGAATGTCCTTCTTCGCACCCACTCGTGGATTTATCCGGGGGTGGATGCCTAGAGGGACGGGCTCGTCTCACGGGAAAGTGTGTGTGTGTTCTTAATATAAATTTTTGAGAAGACAACTGGGCAGGAAGGACAGGAATCTGCAACTAGAGATAAACACGGAACTGTTTAAAATAAATCGATTTTTATTTTCTTTATTATACCGAAAATACCCATGCAAGTTAGATCTCTTAAAATTAATCGCAAATTTCCATTTCCCATTTCAATAAACAATGTTTTTTTTGGAATCTTGTAACTCACGATGGGCACGAGATTTTGGAATTGTCAAGATGTTTTCTTATAAAAAAATTAACGCTCGACAAAAATCTTTGTAACAATTTTTTTATATATTCAATCATGAAAAAGTTATTCCAGTTTAAAATGGATCCATATTAAATTTCGATACTCTTATATTATCCAGCAGCTTTGTCAATCGAAAATGAGATTGCTAAAAACTTAAAAGATCTCGAAGAGGCTATCAAAGTCAAATGGTTACTTTGATAAATACTTTGCCTTTATAGATTTGCACAGCAGTTGAAATGTGCCGTAGAAATTTCTCCCAGTGGGCTGATGGTGCTAAAATCGACACTGTATATAATACTGAGTAGAGGCTTATGGTAATAACAAAATAACTAGAAAAGACTTTAAATTTTCAATTCAATGAATCGAGTCGAACCTTTTTGGCCATCCAGTATGTTCTTGAAGTTTGAAGATTATGTTGTAGCCGCCATTCTGATGCAGTTGTCCAAATGTTCAACAGTCTGTTTCTACAGCTTTCAATTTTAATGCAACTTGAACCACAATTGGATACTTTTCTTTGGGGACTAGAGGTTACGCATTTCCAGTGGTAGAGAAGGATTTTAGTTACAGGTGATTCTGAAAATCAACAAATTCTATTTCAACGGCAGCCTGATCTTCACCAAAATGTTTTACAACACAAGCTGAAAAAATCTTCTGCATCGATCTTTACAAAAGGAGAGTTGACGAACTGTGCCACAATCAATATGCTTTTAGAATCTTGGAATCGTTGATCAAATTATTGTCTTAAGTCTGGAAGAATTGCCACGTCTTCTTGGTTATTGTTGGGGTGTTGTGGAGGATTTTGTTTGTCAACGATCTCCCACAGCTCGAGCTTTTTTGAAAATGATGTTACATCTGAAATCATTCCACCGATGTGCAAATTTAAGCCATTCAACTTTTCAGTTATATCAGTAAGAAAGAATAAATCTTGAAGCCATGTGGGATCTTCCAGTTCGGTGAGATGCTTACCATGATATTTCAAGAATTTCACCAGTGCAAGTAGCAACTCTTTGAAACGTTGCATAACTCTGCCTCTACTAAACCAACGAACTTGTGTACGAAGCAACAGATCATCATACTGGCATTATAACTCTTCAATTAGTTCTCTGAACAGTCGTTTTTGAAGTGCATGTGCTTTAATTTTATTTACTATTTTGACAACTGTTTTCATGACATTGTTCATACTTAAGAACTTTCCACACAGTGACTGCTGGTGTATGATGCAATGGTAAGACAAAAATTTCGGTATGTTACTGTCTTAACGACACAAGACAATAAATCCTTTCTTCAAGCCTACCATTGCGGGAGCTCCATCCGTAGCTAGTATTTCTTCACAGGAATGTTTTCACATTCAATGAGCCTTTTAAATGCTAAAAATATATCATTTGTATGCCCAGTAAGCGGCACAACCTTTACCAGCTCTTCTTTTGTTTCACAATCTTCAACCACCATTCTCACAAAAGTAGCCAACTGAGCTGTATCAACCATATCAACTGATTCGTTAAGTTGTAAGGAAAAATAGCTACAACGATCAAAATCAGTTTTTTGTTATCAAATAATGCATCTACAGCTTTTAATCAACCCACCATATTCGTACGGTTTCTCGGTGGCTGCTTGTTTGTGCCTAGTGTTTTAAAAAGAGTTGACTGTTGTGCATTTAGCGGAGATTTTAACTGCATCACCTTCTCTCTTCTCAGAGCTGAATTCAGCGGATAATCTTTTTCAATTCCACTATGAACTGTCTTGAAATGACGTTCAACATTGCTTTTCTTTCCAATCGAGACACTCACATTACAAAGTAAACACACAAATTCATCTTTAGCTTGCGTAAAAAAGTAATCGGTTTTCTAGTAGATAGTGATAGGTTTTTGCTTGAACTAGCCATAATAAAAACAAACAAGCAAAAAAGCATAAACGTGTGTACGTGAATTAAACACATACGGCACAGACATAACCTCACTCTGGCTATACACGTGAATATAACAGTCGGCGTAACAAAACCGTGTAACTCCGGCAATGACTAATCGGCTGCAGCGCTCCCAGACACTCAGAGCCATCGACTGTTCTATATAATTGTTACTTTGTAAATGTTTTGATAACCTCAATAAAACGGTCTAGTAAAACTGTCCTATTCAGATGATTAGTTATTTAAATAATGTTTGAGCGTGTTTGTAACTGTTTTGAGTACCACACAGCTTCCAAAAATTGTTATGTGGACGGTAATTTTTAATTAATAAAACGCCTCTTTCTAAGATAGAATATAACAACGATATCTGCCGTATATTCGGAAAGAGAAAAACTTTTGGCGTCTGAATCAAAATAATCCGGTCATACTAATACATATTTTAGCGAATTAAATAAAATTTATAGCCATAATTTTCTATATTTTCGGTCGTTTTCCATAACCATATATTTGATAAACAACTTTTGTTTAGTGGGTAGTATCCTATTTGAGATAAAACAACTTTTTTGGATTTTGCAAAGGTGTATTATAATCGCGGAATGGTTTCCATGTGGGATACGAATTATTTTCATAATTAAAGTGAGTTTTTCAATCGGATTCTACTGTATGATACTGAAAACAGTGGCAGCGCGAAGGGGTATTACGATTACGAATAATATTGATAGCCAACGCCAGTCGTTTTAATGTAAAAAAGTATATTACTAAAATCAATCTTCACTGCATATTCACCTATTTGTTTTTACCTGAGGAATTGTTGTGTCATTTTGAATTGCATTGAACTTTATGTTGGACGCAGTTAGGTTAGGTTAGTTATATTAACTATTGACTATACAGATATAAAACATATATAAAAACGTTAATATAACTAATCTAACCTAACTGTGTTCAACGTAGAGTTGACAATGTTTGTTGGTAAAATGTTAGCAGCCAACTTCATGTATGTCATATGTCAGTTGTCTTAAGTTGTCGCTGTCAAGAAGTAATAATCAAACAGACAATTCTTCATTGCAAAAATAAGCAGCAAAGATTGATTTTAGTAATATACTAACGTCTGTTTATAATTTATAATAATTATTGACTATACGGATATAAAACATATATAAAAACGTTGTCATTAAACATTTGTTCAAATAATGAATGTTGAATTATTTTTTTACCAAATGTCATTAGGGTTCTGGCTGAAACACTTTAAATAACATACTTTCAATCTATAAGTGTAAAGTCGAATATAACTTTGTAATACATTGTAATAAAATTAATTGTCATTCTTATTTTAAAATATTCTTATTGTAATCAAAATCGATCATCATAAAAATAAAAGGTGTATATCAAGAACTACTTTTCAAAAAAAAAAAAAGTATGTTCGTCCATGTAAATATACGGTAAGTAAAAAGTAATAAGTATGCAAGGCGACAAACTGGAATTTTGCTAAAAAATATTGATATTTTTCAGTTTTCCTAGATAGTATCCATCACATTTTATACACCTTTGAGATAAATTTTCCGAAAAAATGTCTCGGCTTGTCACTTGCATGAAGGATTCTACCTGCGTAACAGGAATGGATAAATGCCAAACGGGTCCGTTCCTCCTTGTTAGCTTGGTAGAATATTATTATTATTATTGATGTTAATAAATGTTCATTCAAACTGTAAAACATTTTCATGAATTTGAAATTTACTCGAAAAAAGTTCAAATTGAGCTTTGTTCTAATCTTTTTTTTGCATATTATTAAGTTTGATTTTGATATTAATTAACAATAAGATCCTTCGATTACAAGAAACTTCAGAAAATTGGATTTGAATTAGTTGGCGATTAGTTTTGTATCATTAAAATTTTGATACCAAAAATTGATATTTGTTCAGAAAATTTGGATGGACTTTTGTTCTATTTACTATATTTTTTCTAAAATTAATTCAAATTATTCTCTTTTGATATTACTAACACATTGACAACATTCCCTTACAATAAATTGGATTAATATTCATTTGTTAGTCTTGGGATTATAATGTAAAGTATTAAATAAGAGATTTAAGTATATTACCATTTTTTTATTTCAGATTGTACAAATTGTTACAATAAATAACTTTTCCTTAACATAACTATTTTTCCAGACTATCATGAAAGTATTATAGCCATTGAATGAAAATTTACATACAAAAATATTTTCACATAACTCAACATTAACCAAGAAAATAGATTTGGAAAATGTGCATTTATTAATTAGATATTGAATTTGTAATTGTATGTACATAGAAATTTGTGATACATAGAAAAGTACGTTCTTACTTTCCAAAATAAATAATTCAGATTTCAGTACTTCTTTATTATTACTCTCCATAATCTACTTTGAGGTTATAAAAAATGATATTTTAGTTAAGTAATATGATACGTATATGTAAATATTACACATTTTACTTACTCCAATGATTTACCTATCAACACAAAATATATTTACACTTAAATATTAACGCAAATTGTTTGATGGTTGAGAAAGAAATCAAGTACAAATTTTCTACCTAGGGCGTTTGACATTTGACGAGCGCTGAACGCGCAGACGACGTTACGTTCCAGAGCATGCGCAAAGCGAGTAAGGAGGAACGGACCCGTTTGACATTTATCCATTCGTGATTTAACTGGTGCGCCTTCGTATCTCTTTCTTCCACAGACGCGTGTTCACTCAAAGATTATATACTCGATAGATCTGCCACTCTGTATAAAAATTTGACGACAAAGTTCGATCCTAGTGACATCTCTCCGACTGGCTCCGTACCAAGAAAAAAGATTTTTATAATCAAAGATTTGGGGCCAAAGGTTCATATCCATGCTAATTTCGCGGGAAATTTGAAAATAACTCGAGAAATTTTAAATGCTCAAAGCTAGTTGTCGTATCAAATTGTGAATGAAACAAAAGTATTATGCAAAATACTTTCATTTTGCTAACATTTCAAATTAAAATATTGTTGTTTACAAGAAAATATAAATACCTGAAATTAAAATGCCGTTTAAATGAAGTATTTTGTAAAATATTTTGGTTTCATTTACTATTTATGTGACAACCAAGTCCCACTATTTAAATTTCACAATTAAATGGTTTATATAAGATATAGGTAGATGGAATACTGAAACACAGGATAATTATTGTAATTTTAATTTTGTTTTTGACATTTTATAACTATATCCACAAACAAAAAATTTTTCTCCACACTTTAGCAGGCTTAGGACTGTCAACAGGGAGATGTTGGCGTGTTTGAAAAAAAGGTTCTATTTGTACATGGTACATACAATGGTATATAAAAAACTGATTTTATAACCATGGTCAATTAATTACCGTTATCTTTCTTGCAGCTTTCTCTATATTTAACATATGTCATATTCAACACAACATCGTAGTCTTTATATTGTTGATCTTTGCCTTTTCAAAATTTTATTAATAATACCTATGTAATGAAAGGTGCATATGTTAAAACTAATATTTACAAACATATTTACATAATCCTTATGATCTGACTAAATATTGAGGAAACGTCTGTCAAATCCTCCAAACGTAATATTTGTTTCTTTATGCCTAACGAATTCATTAACTAGGGCAATCTTTCGAAAATTTTATCAGAAAAACTTTTAAAAATATCACAGAATTTTGCTGAAGGCTCACATAAAACATTTTTTTATGTTTCCTAGAATATATTAATGAATTTGCCTTAATTAATTCGTTTGACAATATTATATTTTTGCACAAGTGGCATTTGAGACTTTTAAATAATTTCTTCGCTACTGAACCTGCCATATAAAGAGTGACGAGATCTAATCCTATATATTTTGAGCTTCTATTGAATGGATTATAAATTGGGACATTGACTATTGGAGGAAATAGCAATTCTTTTCCTCTGCATAACATTTCACTAGGATTCATAAGAGATTTATTGTCACAGTAAATATAAGTACTTACCAGGTAAATGTAGAGTTGGCAGTGAAAGTTTTTTAAACCTGCCATTGAGGTTTCTACAAATTGGTTCAAAATGAATACCACATATTCTATGTGATGATAATACTGTATCTGCTATTATTAACTTGGGGTTATTTATTCTTTGCAATCAAATTCCGCAAACGTCTTCATTCGTAGGAATGGAATGTCTATAAAAAAGTAAAATAAGGATAAAATCATTATAGATATGAATTTGATTTCAATTTAAATATTTTTATGTTGATAAATAGTAAATATTACTCTTACCTTATCTCTTGCTCATTCGTGCATCCTGGTACATAGCAGGCCTTTACTCGTTTACTCATATTGAGTAAGGAAACACGACAGCACAATTCGCAACAAATAATAACTTTCAAATGCACGAAAATGCAAATAAGTAATAAACAAACAATAACTTTCAAATGCACGAAAATGCAAATAAGTAATAAACAAACAATAACAAACACCTTCGCAAGATGGACGTTATTCATTCAGTAATCTTAGGTTATTTCTCGATACATGATTGCAACTTAGTTTCAAAATCCAGAGTTACAAACATTCAAAAATAAAACACCAAAAAGTTAGCTTCTAGATGTGAGCCAGTAACAGAGATGGCGTTGAAAATCGTCCTGAACTTCTCTTATTCCAGTGCACATACCCTGCGTTTACTATCCGAAATATAGTAATGTACCCAAGACTCGTGTATGGTGAGTATTCGGTGTAATAAATTTCCTCGTTTGCAAACTTCCCAGCGTGTGAATTTCTGTTCAAAATTCTTGCGGCAACTGAGTCTCTCATGAGTTTTTCTACAGCGTTGACAATCTCTTTGGTATCAATCGTTCTAGGGCGCCTCGTATCTGACAAGTTTGCTACCATTTATCGGCCCTTTCGGAAATCAGTACACCATTCGTACACTTAAGTCTTGGAGAGGCACTCATTGCATCGAATTTTCGAGGAAATTCCGCGGATTTTACATTATCTTTGACCAGAAAAACGAATAATGATCAGTTGCGCAACAAACACTGGTACATCCTTTCCTCGCATGGTCATAAGTGGACTAAACAGCAAAGTTACGCAATCCCGGCTGTTCTACATGTTTCGTAACAGACCGGTGCATTTCCGACACTAAATATTTCGCGCGGTTATTCAAAATTTCCGATTTATATTTGTACCAACTTTGTATTTTTAGAAAAAAATATGCTCAAATATAACTTTTAAACGTAATAGTACCGCCTCTGATTGTATATACCGTGTAACAATTAGTTTTCAAGGTAAACACAATAGCCTTTACATAATATGCCCTCCTATGTTTCGAAAAAAGAAAGCAACATGGAAGTGCAGCTAAAACATTTATTTGCGTGGGTCGGTATTTCATTCAGTTAATATCTACCTACAATAATTACATTGTATAATTAAATGGTACATAATAATGTATTTGAATTGATTAAATAGATTTCAAAAAGTCCGAAAGCCGTTGCGCTGGCAAGGGAAAAATCGAATCGACGAAATCACTGTTTAACCTGAAAAATTTTGTGTGCGTAGCAATTTTTCACAAATTTAATGCTACAAACACTGTCTATTAAAAATCCATTTAATTCACAGTTGTTTTTGCTACATTAGACAACTTTTTCATCTCTGTAACAAACTAATCTAACTGATTATCAAATACTGTAAATCTAATGACTGTTTCGACTAAGGGAGACAGAATGATAACGCGTTCTCTATCCTCTGAGGTTCCAGCTCGGTTCTGCGCATTCTCAAGCATGCGCAGTATAGATAAAGTGTCTCGAACGAGAGAGAAAATGAATATTGTCGACACCGTAACGTAGGGACGTTTCTTCCAATACCAACTGTCTACATAGGAGTATATAAAGTTATATCAATTTTTGAACACTCTGAGTAAGATTTCTTTGCTCCGAATCTTGAAAGAAGGTTCTCAGATTTGTTTTGACTTTTGACGTTTTATAACTTATCAATGATCATTTTATTTGACAGTTGTTTGTACTTTTTTTAGTACTTTGCCGTGAAGTACGTACTTAAGACATACTAAAATCAGTAGTACGTATAAAAAATTGTTATTAAGGTCTCCCTAGAGTAGTTGTTAGAGTGCTAGGTTCACATGCGGGAAGTCTCGGGTTCAAATCACCGCTTATTTCACTTTTTATTTTTAGGTGGCATTTATGCATGCCGAAAAGAAGACATTAAAAATTTATTACCTGCACAATGTGCATCTTTAAATTAGTATTGTTACTAATTTAATTCGTCTGTTGTCTTGTTAATTTGTTCTAATCATGATTAAATATAAATTTATTTGATAAGGAATCAATAAAAGCGTTATAACTTCTTCTATCGAAAAATTAAAGTTGATTTTCATTAATAGAAAAAAAATTGTACGCAATTCGTGTGTAAAGGCCATTTTTCGACCTTGTCGAGGATATTCACATTCGTCGAAAAAAGGCTACTTTACACACTTGTTACATAAATAACTGTTTTGATTGATAGCCACCTTCGATACGAATTGGTTATTTATTACTATACAGCGAACAAGCCTTTAAATAGTCTTTTTAGACGACGCCGTCTGAAAGTTGTTCGTTCTGTATTCATTTACATACCGAAAGTTGCGTTTTGAGTGTTCCATGTAGTGACATTGACAGTACCGTATTGCAAAACACTTTCGGGACGCTCTGGAGTAGACAACTTTAACAGTTGACAGTTTCACTTCGATGATTTTGCATAACCTCAAATTTTTAATTTTCTGAAATTATTTGTTTTATCCGAAGTTTCATCTAAATTAATGAATAACAATGAACGGTAATGAAAAAGAAAACATCAGCGATGAAGAGTTATACGAATCCACGCTACCTGATGTTTAAAATTCTCTATTATTTATTTTCTTTCCTCGGTGTGATTGAAAAAGTTTTGGATACTCGATATGACAATAATTAGTTATTAACTTTGAAAACGTCAAAATTATATAAGTGGCATTACTCTCCTCAATAATGTTAATTAAATGTTTGTTTCCTGTTGGTCAGTTACCTTAATTAGAAGTACTGAGACACATTGATATTCGATTTATAGAAATGAGTTATCATAACTCATGCTGTTTGTTTTTACAGTCCAGGAAATAAAATATAAAACTTTGCCGTCATGATATTCGTTTTCAGTAGCATTGGAAACCCCTAGAATATATATTTAGCCAATTTTATAACGAATTACCACGGAACTCCTGTAGATAACGTAACTGTCCGTCACCCTGGACACCAGATACCTCGTGGACCTTTTTTGTCGCGATATTCGAGTTCAGCGGCCTCTGAGTAGTAGAATTGAACTTATTTCCTGCAATATTTCCGAGTTATAAGTTTTTAATTTTGAATCATCCGAGATGCACTTTCAAGAGGTTCTCCCGAATCGAATGCAACAATTACAACTCAGTAATTTCCAGGTTTTGCCCTTTTTGAGTTTTATTTCATTACTATTAATCGTTCAAAAGCATTAAATTCAAAGTTATAGATATTTTGACCACAGATTCGGTTTGAATTTAGAAAGTGAAGTTTTCAAAAAGTTAACGACACTGCTGCATTCAGTTTTGTAACTTGTAAATTACTATAATTGTAATTGTAATTATGGATGTGATGTGGACTAATTTTTAACCATATAATTGTTGATTCATTCATAACAAACTGCAAAATAGACTAGACTTCTAGGTATTAAGGAGATATTTCGATATACAAAATGCAATTTAGATTAAATTACATGAAAATTTTGAGGTTATGATCGAGACGGATCAGATTCGTATATTTCTTAACTTAAAATTGAAAACTGATCAATAATAAAATCTATAATATAATTAACTCAAGGTTTTACGTTATTAATATGTTACGTGGTCTGTTTTTACATCCCACAAATAACTCGTATTGCCACTTACTTCTGAATATGGGCCTTTCTACTACTCGCTTACCTATCGTGGGTTGTACTTTTGGTAAGGACGGCGCCCACCGATTTATTGACGTCACTTTTGTACCAGCCTACGGATAGATTTTGCTACCAGAAAGTGTATGGGTTTTCTCATATACAACAGAAATCGATTTCGATAGTTTATTTAGCAAAAGTTTTTCACAACTATTTGAGTTTTGAAAGAAATAGCAACCTAGGATCGTTTTAAACCAGTCGTTTATCCGTACCCCATCAAATTTCCAAAAAATTCATTCTGTAACTTTAAAAATGTTTTATTAACAACAGAACATCCATGGTCTTAATGGACGCCATGCCCACACACGCCATATTGAATCACATGCTTAAAACAGCCTATATAAATATGAAAACTTCGTAGGAATGGCAACCTAGTATTGTTTCTAACATGACATTCAATCACAAAGTCTCAATGTCTTATAATATACACTCTTCAACTCAAAAAATGTTCTGTAGACACTAAAAGTCTTAATGGACCTCATGAAAGTGTTTGTCCACAAACGCACTATTTAGGGTAGTCTATACAATTAAAAATGGCAATGTGGTATTGTTTTAACCATCCCGGTAATCCACATCCCTTATAATACTTTCAATATTCACTGTACAAATCGAAAAATGTTTTATGAATACCAAAATGTCCACAATTTCAACAGACGCCATGTTCGTTCACAAACGCCATATTAAATCACGTGGTTTGAGCCTAATTAATACGACTATCAAAATTATTTTAAAAGATATTAATTACTGACAGTAATTGGTCAAAATGTGAAACAAAATTAAATGTATAATGTTAAAATGTTGAGATAATACATTATTTGCAATTTTACATTAAAAATTCACTCTTAATTCAATTACCTGTAGCTTGTATATAGGTAATAAGTTTTATTTTAATCTCTTTATCGGTTGTACATGCTTTTCTAAATTATCGTATCTGTTATAAAATTCATCTATTTGTAATTAACAGTATTACTAGTGGGTCATTAGGTTTTCTAATGATCTATCGTTATCTTTTATTCATGAATTATCGTTTGACCTATCTATTTAATTGATTTAAAATTTATTACTAACACTATAATCAAATATTATCACTGTATTCTCCATTATGCGAAATTAAAAAAAGAAGAAGAAACTATGAATTCATCTCCCGATTTCTACTAAATTTTATTAAAAAATAATTTAATTGAAATAACATTATTTTTATTGAATTTTATTTGGATTTAAATATTTCGGAGCCGGTCCTGTTCAATTATTTACTGAGAAATATACTTCTTACTCACAACCACCTACATATTAAATTATACAACACTAAAAAACGTGCAGAACAATAAAAGATGCAACTCAATATGTTAAAGCAATCTTTTTATTCTTAATAAAAACATAACATGGTGTCAGAGAATATAACAATCTAGATACGATCTCCATAGGGTTGATATTGGAAATTTATTTTTGTTCGTAAGATGTCATAATCATAAAATTAAGTGACTCTCCTTTTTGTATCGCGTACATGAGAAAAAAAAAATAAAAGAACAAATTTTTATTAGTCTCCTGTAAATGATTTAGAGAAATAGGAAATTCACATCCCATGAAATTTTATACAGAAACAGTAAATTTTATGTTGCGACGTTGCCGAGTCTACTCAATTGAAATATAAAGTTCATTTAATTGTCCAGTTTCTACTAAACAATTTCTATAATCTATTCTCGATGAAGTGAAAAGTGATTTAAAAATTCGGTCAATTCCGAGCCAAGAAAAAGGAAAGAAAAATAGAAATACGATAGTAAACGCAACGGACCTAACCTAACCTAACCTATTTGTGAATAATATGAGAGCCCAAAAGTGAAAAATTAATCATCAATTGACGAAACATTGGATTATTTAACAACTACTTACATTTTTGAAAGTATTCCTTTTAATTTTAACTCAAAAAATCCAATCACAAAAAATGTTTTAAACTTGCAATGTTTTATTTACCACTAATTCAATGAACGAGCAAAATGGCGGATATTTCTGCTCCCACTTACCTGCGCACGAAATGACATTGCGAGGTCGCGGGAATTTCAAAAATATCGACGTCACCTATAAAATTTCATTGGCGTTTTTCGGAAGTTTGACCAAAAATTTTAGACTTATACGAGGTGTTTTAGAAAATACGAGGGCGGTTTCAAATATGATATTATTTATTATCGAATATATTTACAGAATTACAGTTTTTCTAGTTATATATTTTTGAATTCCTTGAACAACTCGAACAGCCATGTACCCAGTGCCGTATTTACAGGAGGGCCGGACGGACTATGGTCCAGATCGGAAAATTTTAGGGGCGGCAAAATTGAAAAATAAGGAAAAAGTTTATTTTGGTTATAAAGTAGAATAACCCAACAGTACTAATAGTAAACATTTCAGTTGATATGTAAGTGAACCAAAGTTGCGATTTTAGTTCCATTCCCCCATAAAATGTTTATAATATTCTGATAGAGCCAAATCTGTTTCATCAGTCCAACGCACAAGTCCCCTTCCATTCCATGGTATTGGACAGGGCGGCAAATCAGGTCTGGCACGTCGGCGGCAACATAAATCCGACACTGCATGATGTACCTCATCGTCGGTGATAAATTTTTGATCTAGAAGTAACTTATTACCTTGGTCCAAACATGTGGTGGCTTTTAATGTGATATTCTAGGATCTACCAACTCAGTTCTTATACTGGAGAAGAAAAGCACTTCGCGCTTGAATTCTTCTCTAATACCACGTCTGTTTCCATAAGGTTGATGTAGAATGCAGCATGTACGGAACTTGGAGTACGTAGAAAGTTCCGAACGGTCCTGGAATACAGTACAAATAATATTATACGCAAACCTGGTGCCCTCACTTTAATTGGCAACCCTTCCTCCTTCTTTCTCCACTCTTCAGAGGACATCTTGCTGACTTTAATGAAGATTGGCGTTAAATTGCCGTTCCCCTTCGATTCAACAGTTTGGGAACTCATCGCGCCGTTATTTTGCGATATTGGTGGTGTTCGTGGATGGTACACCCTACATTACTTATATTTATATCTAGTTCAGCCAAAATTTTTACAAAATGACTTGTTATACGAGGCGAATGTTGTCTGAGATGTGATACTAGTTCGCGGCTCATCTTTGAACGGCCATTTAACAACCAACAACCAAGAATTTCTGTGTTTTCGATGCATTCCCATATCAAAAAAATTAGTGACAATACCATAATACCAATACCATAATGTTAATAAGGGACCCAGCTAACAAATAATGAACTCGTGATATGCAAATTATCCAGGCGTGCCATCTACAGCGTTTTTCTGGATCATATTCGTAGTAAAAACTATTTTAAGTCAAACACAGGCGCATTTGAAGACATTTGTGTGGACTTAGCCTGCAGCGATTATCACCTCTTCCTCAAGCTAGGTGGTAAACACTTTAGAACCGACGATGAGGTCCGGATAGAAGTCACACGCTTCCTCAACGGATTGACGGGAGACTTCTTCGACTGAGGAATACAAAACCTGGAGTACCATCTTCGGAAATGTGTTAAATTATATATAACCATAAACATAGTTTTTTAATCGTAAAAAATATGGGAACTATAACTAAGTAAAACAATTTAACAAGACAATTGATTTAAAATAGCAGACTAATTTCTAATAAATAGTCAATTTATTTGTTATCATAGATTTCTGTTTGTTTTTTTTTGTAATTTTAAAAAAATTGCCATCAAAATTCCCGAGACACATCGTATTATTTTCGAAAACTTTTTTAGTAAATGACTTCACAGATACTTTCGCGGTCCCCTCGTTTTTTCGGCTCTAGAAAATCGAAAAATCATCCGATTTCGATGATTTTTTTTATAAATATTCGTTTTCACGGCGAATTTACGAAAATAATTGTGGGAATCAAAAAAAAATTAAAACTTATATTGGTTTCAGGGCTTTAAATGTTCATGAAAATGCACCCATTCGCCTATAATTGTTGATAACTTTTTTCCAAATAATCAAAAGAAGTTGTTATATTTTTTTCTATAATATACACAAAAAAAACGAACAAATTGGAAAAGAAATTATACAAAAATGTCGATTTATCATGTTTTTACAATTGAAAATGAAAACAATTTCTCCTAAAATTGACTTTTTCTCACATATAATCGTTTGTACCTTTTTTTTATTTAGTATGAACAAAAATATTCTTAAAATCATTTTTTATTGTAATCGAGTACAATATTAAAAATTTTCACCATTAAAAAAATTGTATCTGACTAAGGTTGACTGTTAGAGATAAAAAATGAATAAGCAAACATTTAGATTAGGTTAGGTTAGTTTTTTTTTCCAAAATGTTCGTTTTTTTTTGTGTAGAATAACAAAAAAAATATACGAACTGCGTGATGATAAATTTTCAGTATATAAGTACAGTAACTTCCAATACCCTCGGTATATCGACAAATCGACAAAAGGTAATGCATTATAATCAACACTAATCTTGAAATTAAACAAATAATAAAAACAACAAGTCTAAAATAATATATTGATCACATTTAATATCATTAAAATCTAAAATCAGACTTTCGTGAAAATTACTTTCAAATGGAATTTTATCGGTAAAAGTGCTTAAAAATAAATCACAGTGGCAACGGCGCTTTGGCAAGCGACCCTTAAAAGGCAATACGAAGTGCGCATAGTCTGCTTGTAGAAGCGCAAGCGCTTCGTACTCTCTCTCTACTCTTCTACAAAGTTTCTTTTAGTTAGACGGTGATGTCCGTCTTATGCTCAGTCAAAAAGTGCGTGAGTTGTTAGTTAAATCGTACATGTTGATAATTATTAATAAACATTAACCTTATCGTGAATAACCGTGAATAAACATGTGTGACCAAAACTCCGCTTCTACTCAGAGTATTGCGGACTACCTCGCTCAGTTATTAAAGGATAGAAAACAACTTGCAGCATTTCCCAATGTTTTTATCCACGTAGAGCGACTTCTAGACGAAGGTAAGTCGTTTAGGGCAGTCTTACGACGATATCGACTCGTTTGTCTTATAACGAATTCTATTTCCCGAATAATTATCGAGATACAAGTGATAAAACAAACATGTGATGGGTTAGTGACGTATTTGTTTGACCTGAGTTTGTTTTCTTACCGGGTTTAGATGTTGAGAGTTTTTTTTATGTAAACAATATGGGCGATAGCTTATTTTGAGGCGTGTTGTTTATTAAATCGAAAACACGCTAAATTAAATGTTAAAACTATGTATTGCTTCTGCGAATTCCTCTGTTACGGCGAAGGCGTGGCTTTATGGTCGACTGCTCGGGCATCGGTATGTAGGTAACTTGGATCTTGTCTCTCTTGTCGAAAGTCGGCCTGGAAAAATTAAATCAGACAATCTGGTGTAAAATACGTTTTATTATATTTAATTTGGCACTACTGAATAGATTTTTCTATTATATAAAAAAGGTAGAAAAACAAATCTGCGTTTGTGTATCTTTACAATTATAACTTTATTATTTATATTAGTATAATGTGTCATTTGCCATTTTTAGAATTCCTATATTAATTCAATGATGTCATTTCTTTCTTGCTTAACAAGTTGTCAAATACATTAAATAAAACAGTAACCTAATTATGAATATTCTGATTTTGCTTTATTACCGGGGTAAATCAAAATTAACTATATTTTGTTTAGGATATAACATTTAATATATTTATTTTGATGCCTGGCGAACAGCTGTTTATAAATAATTCAAATGCACTTTTTTACCTATAAAAAATAGATATGTATTATACAGGATGTCGAAAGAGTGAATTTTTTTTGTAAAATTATTTTAAGATCTTAAGATTTGAATTTTTTTTCTCAATAATGTAGATATGTCTGATTTAATATTATTTGATTTCTATATGACCACAACACTCAATTTAATCGCTTAGGATTAATTAATTTATTGCGAAATCTGCATTAACCTTTTAGTCATCTATAGCTATTTATTAAAGTTGAAATTTAAATTTAAAACAATAAACTTGACTTTATATCGAATACGACCTTTGGCTGATTACAATCAAAATTAATTACATGCTATTAATCACAACCTCGTCTTGGTTTGTCTACTTCCCAGAACACAATATGACTAAATAAATATTGGATTATATTTTTAGTTCTAACGTTACAATTTAGATTTTCTATATATGCGGTATTCAACATCAGTTTTCTTTAGTATAACAAACTAAAAATGAAATTAGCGAGCTACATAACACAACTATGAATATCAATAGAAAAATTGATATTTGGGATATCGTGGGTTCAATATGACTGACACCTTTAAATACAAAATGAAAATTCATGAGTGTTTCGTGCTTGGCTTACTTCTTAAATCTTGTAGGTGTCCATTTTATCTTATCATATAAGCTATACGGATTCAAAATTTATTTTCCGTGGTGGAATATTATGAGAAAATGTGTTAAAACTAATTTAAAAAATAGCAGTCATGGAAAGGTCGGCCATGAGTAGATAATTAAACAGAGTTTTGATAAAATCATGCATAAAACTTACAAAAAAATACAAAAACATTTCTTATAAGATAAAACTGAGAGAAATAATTAAAAACAAAATAAATTTGATTTTGAATTTATAAAAAAAACTATATAAAACTTATAGAGAGCTGCTACTTAAGTTTTAAGATATGGCAACACCGATGTGAATATGTCAAATCTGACATTGACATAGTGAAGTTTGACATTTTTAATGGTGAACTTACTAAATATACATATGAGTAATATTTGAGATTTTTACATATAATTGAAACATTAATCGTCAAAAAATAGAATTAAATCGATGATTTTTTATGACTTTCGACGTGGATTGAACCAACGACAGTGTGTCGATCAACTCGCTTCGACTTTTGATTAGGTTAGGTTAGGATTGAGCACCATCTCGATACACCGCGTTACTTAGTAAGAACAAAAGTTAATTAGGTACTTTACCTGACTAATTTAGGACGACAGAAAAAGCGCAAACAAATTAAATTGATTGTATATATCGAGGTTATCTTTTTATTTCCTTGCTTTGGGCTAGTATTAGGTAAGGCTGAGTACTTTCACCACAAGTATTTATTAATGAATAGAAACAAAGACATAAAACTATGTATGATACCTTTGTTCAACTTGAAAACGTTTATCACAATATGTGACGCGACATACACTTCCCAAATGTTATTTTGATACTGAACGATTTCGATTCTAATAAAAATGATACTAGCTTTTACCCACGGCTTCGCTCGCATCGAATCCATTAAATAAGTATGAGAAATCATTATAATAGAAAAGAACGAACTCTGTAGCTATATTGGAACCTGAGATATAGATCTTTGAATGTAGAAAAATTGCCAAAAATCTACAAAAATCCATAACTCCACGTTGAATGTCCGCGCCTAGCTCCTCTCCAACTCAACCGATTTAAGTGTTCAGAAACTCAAAAGAAAGAAGGTGTTTCAGCGAGTGTTCTTAAACCAAAACGAACTCTGTAGCTATATTAGAACCTGAGATATAGATCTTTGAATGTAGAAAAATTGCCAAAAATCCATAACTCCACGTTGAATATCCGCGCCTAGCTCCTCTCCAACTCAACCGATTTAAGTGTTCAGAAACTCAAAAGAAAGAAGGTGTTTCAGCGAGTGTTCTTAAACCAAAACGAACTCTGTAGCTATATTAGAACCTGAGATATAGATCTTTGAATGTAGAAAAATTACCAAAAATCCATAACTCCACGTTGAATGTCCGCGCCTAGCTCCTCTCCAAGTAAACCGATTCAAGTGTTCAAAAACTCAAAAGAAAGAAGGTGTTTCAATGAGTATTCTTAATCCAAAACGAACTCTGTAGCTATATTAGAACCTGAGATATAGATCTTTGAATGTAGAAAAATTACCAAAAATCCATAACTCCACGTTGAATGTCCGCGCCTAGCTCCTCTCCAAGTAAACCGATTCAAGTGTTCAAAAACTCAAAAGAAAGAAGGTGTTTCAGCGAGTATTCTTAATCCAAAACGAACTCTGTAGCTATATTAGAACCTGAGATATAGATCTTTGAATGTAGAAAAATTACCAAAAATCCATAACTCCACGTTGAATGTCCGCGCCTAGCTCCTCTCCAACTCAACCGATTTAAGTGTTCAGAAACTCAAAAGAAAGAAGGTGTTTCAGCGAGTGTTCTTAAACCAAAACGAACTCTGTAGCTATATTGGAACCTGAGATATAGATCTTTGAATGTAGAAAAATTGCCAAAAATCTACAAAAATCCATAACTCCACGTTGAATGTCCGCGCCTAGCTCCTCTCCAACTCAACCGATTTAAGTGTTCAGAAACTCAAAAGAAAGAAGGTGTTTCAGCGAGTGTTCTTAAACCAAAACGAACTCTGTAGCTATATTAGAACCTGAGATATAGATCTTTGAATGTAGAAAAATTGCCAAAAATCCATAACTCCACGTTGAATATCCGCGCCTAGCTCCTCTCCAACTCAACCGATTTAAGTGTTCAGAAACTCAAAAGAAAGAAGGTGTTTCAGCGAGTGTTCTTAAACCAAAACGAACTCTGTAGCTATATTAGAACCTGAGATATAGATCTTTGAATGTAGAAAAATTACCAAAAATCCATAACTCCACGTTGAATGTCCGCGCCTAGCTCCTCTCCAACTCAACCGATTTAAGTGTTCAGAAACTCAAAAGAAAGAAGGTGTTTCAGCGAGTGTTCTTAAACCAAAACGAACTCTGTAGCTATATTAGAACCTGAGATATAGATCTTTGAATGTAGAAAAATTGCCAAAAACCTACAAAAATCCATAACTCCACGTTGAATGTCCGCGCCTAGCTCCTCTCCAACTCAACCGATTTAAGTGTTCAAAAACTCAAAAGAAAGTGGGTGTTCCAGCGAGTGTTCTTAAATCAGAACGAAGTCTCTATCTTGAATAGAACCTGAGATATTGTGCATAGAACGTGTGTATGTGAAAAACTCCCATAAGTAATGTACAGGGGGAAATCGTATTTGAGTATAACTTGAGAATGGTGAAAATTAGATGAAATCCGATGGTTGATGGCTGATCTGTGCATCTATACCTTTCATTGAAAAAACAAAATCGGTTGGGTAGAACGCCTGTACGGACTTGAAATGGAAATCTTCAATTTAACAGAGTACTTCACTGTATTTTATAAAAAAAAAAAATTCTAGTCTCTTCACTTGTTACTGCGGATACACTTGGTTTCTCACCCTCCTTTAAATAACAACAGAGGTTTTTATATATACACCTAGCCGCTATTCTATTCGATTCCGATAAACAGGTAGAATATCACTGGTAATAAATAATCCGCAGGTATTTCGTCTATTCGACAACGTGCGACCAATGAAGAAAAGTTTTTAGGTATCTGTGAATAATTTATTGGAAACGTAGATTAGATAAACTGTGTCAATTCATTATTGGATCGAAATTTTAAATAGATAAGATTGTATTTAGTAATTCGTGAGATAGATTGAGAGAGAAATACGATTGGGTTGTGTATAATATATAATCGATTATATAAAATAACCGATAAATAGGAAATAATCAATTTTCGATTATTCGGAAATCGGAAATGAAGCTTCAAAAGAACGATTGTGATTTGATTCCCAATAAAAACAAACCAAATAATGAAGCTACACAAGATATTTGTTTTTATGTATTTATAAATTTTTTAATTGTTAAATCGATTATTATATTATTTGATTATTTTATCGATTGTACGAAAAATAGTGTGTATGCCATAGCCGCGAAACTTTTCAACGACATTTTCCGATTAATCGATACTTTTCGATTATTTGATTATTTTCGATGAATCGATTACCGACCTATAAAACGATAAGCAGAAAATGACGTCGGAATGAATAATTTCATAAAAATGGATTTACGAACAAAAACCGTGAATAAATATTCGTTTTTCTGTGCTGAAAACTCATAATTTTCTTTGATTGTAAATCTAACCAATCAATCGATCGAATCGTCTTTAACATTTCGAAATTCCAGTCTTTTGTCAAATTCATTTCCAGTGTGAAAAGCCCAAAATTTCCTCCACTATATTCACGTTGATCTTTTCCATCGGGAATTTTTGAATACCGGAAATTTTTGATAAATTGGATGTTCTGCTAACTAAAAAAAATTTTATTTGAAAGGCCGGTGGTCGACCAAATGAGGTGACGAATCCAGAAATGTTGGAGAAAATCCTCAAAGCGTTACTGGATGATCGTAGACATAGTAGGCATTTCAAAAAGTTGAATAAATACAAAGCTGTGCGTAAGATGGATGCCAACCAACCATAGATAAATTTGAGAAATCAAAACGATGGACTGAAAAGGAAGAAAAGGCTTCAAAGAAGGCAGAGACCGTCCAATCTGCATGCTAGGATATGGCTTTGGCTATTTGGGATGTGCGTGGGATAATTTTCGTTGATTTACTGCAACGTTTGTGCGAAAAAATCGAGCAAAAACGGCCGCGTTTCGCTTTAGAGTGTTGTTTCATCAAGACCAATGCTCCAGATCACACATCCGTTATTGCAAAGACCAAAATTAGTTGACTCAAGTTTGAATTGGTACTTCGTGCATCTTATTCGCCAGATTTAACTCTCTTGGATTATTTTCTGTTCCCAGATATGAAAAAATGTCGGCTATTTTGAAGAGCTTGACGATTATAAAAAATCGAATTCGAATTTTTTTTAAAATTGTCTGCTTTTTATCTGTTGAACCGGGTACTAGGTTCATGGTTTATTATATGGTTATATTGTAAGGATTTATCTTTTTCCTCGTGGAGCGGCCGATGCACCTAATATAAAGAACGGTTATAAATAAAAAAATGTAATTATTTTTCAAAATATTCTCTCTCTATTTCCACACACACTTTTCAGAACGTCAGACGTACTCCGTCTGTTAAATTTCATCGTCGCTTCCACCTCTCAACTCGGTCTTCAGTTTTGAGAAGAAAAATTAGTCGAGCGTAGCCAGATCAGGGCTATTTGGTGGGTGTTCAATTTATGTGAAGCCACATTCGAGTACAGTAGCCTTAGAAAGCGAATCTGTATGGAATGGATCATTGTCATACCTCGGTGATTCTGCAACACCTTTTTTCGATGATTTTTTGACGCAATTGCTTTAAGTTGCTTCACGATTGTTTTTGATTCCTAAAATTCAATCGAAAGGATACTTCCACTTCTTGGAATATCTTTCCAATCAGTCTTTAACCAACTACGCTACGATGATGAATTCTAATGAACTATACTGACCAATAGAAAAAGTAGTTATAAAATCCATTTCCACGATAGTAGCAGAGAATTTTACTACTTCGAATTTCTCAGTAACTCTGTAGAGGAATCAAAATTCCACCAAAGAACAAAAAAAAACAGCTGAGCCGTTCCAAATATATACATTCATTAAAAAATTTAGTTCGGTGACCAGATTTCTTCTTTGGGTAAGAATAGAATGTCTTTAATGGTTTTTCTCATTTCAATATCTAAGCAGTACATACCTTCGTCCACTGTATATAAAACTATGGTTGTCATCAACACGTGATTGAAATCAGTACTTAATTAAATTCACCCCATAGAAAAATACGCAAAGTTAAGGCTTCATTATGAACCGGGGCGACAAAAGAAGCTCTAAACATACTACACAGCTTCATAGTTCGTGGACGAAGGGACGCAGCGTCGCCAGTTTGCGAGTTATTACAAAATACGCAATTTGGGTTATAGACCGGGAGCTGGATGGAGTTGAGTGTGCAAAATGTGTGAACCGCATTCGGTGTATGGTTTTGAACTCAGAAAATCATGCAGATTATGATTATGGATGTTGCCAGGAGCCATATTGGTCAATTTAGACATCTAGTAAATAGACTGATCATTATAACGATTGTTTTAGTGAGAATATCCAATTGATTTTTATGATTAAAGATACTTACAGCTAGTCAAGTGAAAAAATTAAAAATAAAAACAATTATTATTGATAAAAAATTTTTTTAATGCAAAAAAATCAAATTTTCATATATTATAAACGAAAAAATGATAATTATCAATCTTGTTTATTCTGACAATCGTTATTTATGCATTTTCGTATAAAAATACAACAAATATGTAATTTTTTACAAGATCAAGCCATTGTTTTACACAATTGGATGCACATTTACACGGTTGAATCAACAATTCCGGCAGTGGTTGCTTGGTCATTTGTCGTGGGTACAAATTACCATCCTTCCTTTCGTAGCCTAAGAAGGTGTAATCATTTGGCTGTTCGACACTGAGGTATGGATTTCCCAAATGCTTTAGAGCTTCTCGTACAAAATCCAACGATGTAGCCTTTAAAGCATTTTCTTTTTCGAGCCAAATCTGCTAGTCGAATCGCAACCACTCAGATGTAATGTGTAATGCTGGCAAAATACCACAAATATTTTCTCTAAAGGATTGGGCAGCCAAATGACATCCTGAAATGAATTTCTTCTTATAGGAACCGTCGAACCATAAACCTAAACAGCCTAGAAGTGCAAACTTGTTCCAGAAGTAAATTCCGAGGAAGAAAACATCTGTATCAGTACTAATGATTATGATATGGCCAAGTTTGCTTTTCTCTGCGTGAAATATGTGACAAAACATCCTTGAATTCGCTTTAGTAATGCTAATTCTCGACGCCTTATTTTCTCTTCTCTAATATAAGTTGCAATACAAGCTCGATGCCAGGTACAATTGTATGGTGCAGCAAAGTCTGTATCACTTTCTATTTTCTTACTAATATCATCTTTTCTGCGATCCGCTGCTTTTGTAATACTAATAAACGTTTGTCGTTTCGGATTCTTCACTAAATCACCCGTTTTATCACAAAACAAACACGACAATTCATTTATCTTTGGCTTCTTCACATTTATCACTCGTAGTGACATTATCCGCGCTATTATTTGAATAAATAACACTAATAAAACAGTCGACCGCGAAAAAACTTGAATATTATTACTTAAATACTAAAAAATAAACCGTTATGGACTACAAATTCCTTTCTACTGACTACTCCAAGCGCTATGACTCAGCAACTTGCCGAGCAGGGTGAAAGGGATGGGGAAAAGGGAAACCTAACCCTCGAAAAGGGAAACCTAACCAGCACTGCTGCTGGCAACATGTGATTTTCTAATATTTAGGGTCTTAGGTAAAAGAATTTGAGCATAGTTGCCGGTCCTCACATTTTGCGTACTCAAATCCATCCAGCGCCTGGACTATTATGGATAAGAAATCGCTTGGATAAACCGATATAAATATTTGACATTTATAAGTATTTCCAACTGCCTATTGGGTGCGATTTACGACGCAATTACCCCAATACGACTAATATTTTCTCAGTGGGAACTGCCTTAGCACGAATATGCAAATGTTCATACTTATATCTAAAAATAATTAAAAAAAATAAATATTACACAATAAGGTCAAGAATATTTGTTATGTTGTACTAGTTCGTGATCAGGAGACTTAAGAGATAGAGCTCTTTGTGGTCATTTTATTACGGTTTTTTAAGGAATACAGCACAAAAGATGAGAAAAGAATTCCTGGGCATAAACCCATGAAAAACCGATTGAAGTTACTTTCGGGAGATCATACGAAACTTACACCACTTCAAGTTCATCACTCCGAGAATCCTAGACCAATAAAAAAATCTAAAATCAAGAGAAAACTGCCAGTGATGTGGAGATCGAATCAATTTTTTTGCATCAAGGACTGCTTTCATACCAATGTTGCTATTGGACAACCCATTAGGAGGAAAAGATGATTTGCTGATAAACTTTGTCTGGTTAACGGTGCAATTTTTACCTCCGAATACGACTTCAATGATTCGGACAATGGATCAAGAGGTTATTCCAGGTTTCAAGAAATCATACACTCGGACTATGTGTTGAAGCTTGACAATTCTCCTCAAAAATGACTTTAAAGACGTTTTGAATTCGTTATTCGTCTTATTGAAAAGGCACGGACAAATATCACTCAACGACAGTTGGTTTTTGCTTGGAGAAAGCTGTGTTCATCCCTGAGATGATCGGAGTGACACCCCTATAATTGTGGATGAAATTGCGAGGGATCTGCAATTGGGGTGAACGAGGATGATATTGAAGAACTCCTAATGAAACATCTTGAATGGAGAATACCAAAAAACTCAGCGAGATGTTTCTTTTTGAAAAAGAGGAAGCCTAATTCTGCCATTAAAGATCTTTTTGAAGAAGTAGGAAGATGTCAGAGTAACGGTTGTAAAATAGCCACCAAACCGAGATGATGTCAATAGAGTTGCTGACAATCTGTGTCCAGGAAAGCAAAGCATCAATTCTCCTGTTTAACACGCAAATCTGGGACAATCTGTGCTCAGGGTATCAAAGCATCAAATCTCCTGTTTAACACTCAAACCTGCCACAATCTGTGCCCAGGGTATCAAAGCATCAATTCTCCTTTTTAACACGCAGATCTGGGACAATATGTGCCCAGGGTATCAATGCATCAAATCTCCTGTTTAGACCCAAACCCGAGACAATCTGTGCGCAGGGTATCAAAGCATCAATTCTCCTGTTTAACACTCAAACCTGGGACAATCTGTGCCCAGGGTATCAAAGCATCAATTCTCCTGTTTAACACTCAAACCTGGGACAATCTGTGCCCAGGGTATCAAAGCATCAATTCTCCTGTTTAACACTCAAACCTGGGACAATCTGTGCCCAGGGTATCAATGCATCAAATCTCCTGTTTAGACCCAAACCCGAGACAATCTGTGCGCAGGGTATCAAAGCATCAATTCTCCTGTTTAACACTCAAACCTGGGACAATCTGTGCCCAGGGTATCAATGCATCAAATCTCCTGTTTAGACCCAAACCCGAGACAATCTGTGCGCAGGGTATCAAAGCATCGATTCTCCTGTTTAACACTCATACCTGGGACAATCTGTGCCCAGGGTATCAAAGCATCAAATCTCCTGTTTAACACGCAAATCTGGGACAATCTGTGCCCAGGGTATCAATGCATCAAATCTCCTGTTTAGACCCAAACCCGAGACAATCTGTGCGCAGGGTATCAAAGCATCAAATCTCCTGTTTAACACGCAAACCTGGGACAATCTGTGCCCAGGGTATCAATGCATCAAATCTCCTGTTTAGACCCAAACCCGAGACAATCTGTGCGCAGGGTATCAAAGCATCAATTCTCCTGTTTAACACTCATACCTGGGACAATCTGTGCCCAGGGTATCAAAGCATCAAATCTCCTGTTTAACACGCAAATCTGGGACAATCTGTGCGCAGGGTATCAAAGCATCAAATCTCCTGTTTAACACGCAAATCTGGGACAATCTGTGCGCAGGGTATCAAAGCATCAATTCTCCTGTTTAACACGCAAATCTGGGACAATCTATGCCCAGGGTATCAATGCATCAAATCTCCTGTTTAGACCCAAACCCGAGACAATCTGTGCGCAGGGTATCAAAGCATCAATTCTCCTGTTTAACACTCAAACCTGGGACAATCTGTGCCCAGGGTATCAATGCATCAAATCTCCTGTTTAGACCCAAACCCGAGACAATCTGTGCGCAGGGTATCAAAGCATCAAATCTCCTGTTTAACACGCAAATCTGGGACAATCTGTGCGCAGGGTATCAAAGCATCAAATCTCCTGTTTAACACTCAAACCTGCCACAATCTGTGCCCAGGGTATCAAAGCATCAATTCTCCTTTTTAACACGCAAATCTGGGACAATCTGTGCTCAGGGTATCAAAGCATCAAATCTCCTGTTTAACACTCAAACCTGCCACAATCTGTGCCCAGGGTATCAAAGCATCAATTCTCCTTTTTAACTCGCAGATCTGGGACAATATGTGCCCAGGGTATCAATGCATCAAATCTCCTGTTTAGACCCAAACCCGAGACAATCTGTGCGCAGGGTATCAAAGCATCAAATCTCCTGTTTAACACGCAAATCTGGGACAATCTGTGCGCAGGGTATCAAAGCATCAATTCTCCTGTTTAACACGCAAATCTGGGACAATCTATGCCCAGGGTATCAATGCATCAAATCTCCTGTTTAGACCCAAACCCGAGACAATCTGTGCCCAGGGTATCAATGCATCAAATCTCCTGTTTAGACCCAAACCCGAGACAATCTGTGCGCAGGGTATCAAAGCATCAAATCTCCTGTTTAACACGCAAATCTGGGACAATCTGTGCGCAGGGTATCAAAGCATCAAATCTCCTGTTTAACACGCAAATCTGGGACAATCTGTGCCCAGGGTATCAATGCATCAAATCTCCTGTTTAGACCCAAACCCGAGACAATCTGTGCGCAGGGTATCAAAGCATCAAATCTCCTGTTTAACACGCAAACCTGGGACAATCTGTGCCCAGGGTATCAATGCATCAAATCTCCTGTTTAGACCCAAACCCGAGACAATCTGTGCGCAGGGTATCAAAGCATCAATTCTCCTGTTTAACACTCATACCTGGGACAATCTGTGCCCAGGGTATCAAAGCATCAAATCTCCTGTTTAACACGCAAATCTGGGACAATCTGTGCGCAGGGTATCAAAGCATCAAATCTCCTGTTTAACACGCAAATCTGGGACAATCTGTGCGCAGGGTATCAAAGCATCAATTCTCCTGTTTAACACGCAAATCTGGGACAATCTATGCCCAGGGTATCAATGCATCAAATCTCCTGTTTAGACCCAAACCCGAGACAATCTGTGCGCAGGGTATCAAAGCATCAATTCTCCTGTTTAACACTCAAACCTGGGACAATCTGTGCCCAGGGTATCAATGCATCAAATCTCCTGTTTAGACCCAAACCCGAGACAATCTGTGCGCAGGGTATCAAAGCATCAAATCTCCTGTTTAACACGCAAATCTGGGACAATCTGTGCGCAGGGTATCAAAGCATCAAATCTCCTGTTTAACACGCAAATCTGGGACAATCTGTGCGCAGGGTATCAAAGCATCAAATCTCCTGTTTAACACGCAAATCTGGGACAATCTGTGCCCAGGGTATCAATGCATCAAATCTCCTGTTTAGACCCAAACCCGAGACAATCTGTGCGCAGGGTATCAAAGCATCAAATCTCCTGTTTAACACGCAAATCTGGGACAATCTGTGCGCAGGGTATCAAAGCATCAAATCTCCTGTTTAACACTCAAATCTGCCACAATCTGTGCCCAGGGTATCAAAGCATCAATTCTCCGTTTTAACACGCAAATCTGGGACAATCTGTGCTCAGGGTATCAAAGCATCAAATCTCCTGTTTAACACTCAAACCTGCCACAATCTGTGCCCAGGGTATCAAAGCATCAATTCTCCTTTTTAACACGCAGATCTGGGACAATATGTGCCCAGGGTATCAATGCATCAAATCTCCTGTTTAGACCCAAACCCGAGACAATCTGTGCGCAGGGTATCAAAGCATCAAATCTCCTGTTTAACACGCAAATCTGGGACAATCTATGCCCAGGGTATCAATGCATCAAATCTCCTGTTTAGACACAAACCCGAGACAATCTGTGCCCAGGTTATCAAAGCATCAATTCTCCTGTTTAACACGTAAACCTGGGACAGTCTGTACCCAGGGTAGCACAGCATCAATTCTACTGTTTAGACCCAAACATGGTCCCGGGGGCAGACAAGGCGGGACACGGGACAAGCGATTGGAAATCGGGACTGCTCCCGGAATTTACGAAAAAGTAAGATGCAACCTTGGTTTTTGAGCAGAAATATAACTTCTTATATTGCTGGATTTAAAAAAAAAAAGTTAATATGGTTCTCTAAATTCGAACGTGTTTGTGTTGATTTGAAATATTGAAGAAGAAAAATGTGATTTTAGTTCACAACAGAAGTGGTCTGTTTTGAATGACCTGGAGAAGGAAGACATGATTATTTTCAAAGTTTGGACACTTACGATCAGCTGAAATAGCTCGCGTTTGTTGTTCTGTCCTTTTTATGTTCACATATATATGCGAACAACATTTTTTACGCATGAATATTATCAAGAGTTGACTGAGAAGTCGTCTTTTTGATGAAAACTTGGAATCATGCCTAAAATTGAAAACAACAACATAAAAACCAGACGTACTCAAACTTTCCACAATAAATATTTGTTAAGTACTAGCTGACTTCCTACTGCCTCAATCGATAAATAAAAGACCTTTTGTATCAAGAAAACTTAAAAAAAAAACAAAAGAAATCCTTTTTTATTGAAAACAAAAAATATATAAAATGCTCGGTATGAATGAATTTTTGATATCTTTATTGATTAATTACAGAATTTTCCTGTAAATACTGGCTATTTATAAGGTTATTATTTGATATTAACAGAACACACAGTTATGATACAGTCTGTTAATCGATTTAAACCTTTCTGATAAACTATATTGGGAGATCAACTTGGGAGAATCAACTTGGGACACCCCAAGTTGATTCCAACGACTGACCCTGCGATTTATTTATGGTTATCGCAACGGCCAGACGTACCGGAAATTGTAAACACTTAAAATCGAACGGTAAATCTTTGGGAATCATCAAGACATCATATCCTTTGTATTTTCTCTTTATGATCGTTGTTTCAATGACGTGCAAATTGTGAGGTGGTAATCCAGGCAATTCCAGTGAATTTAAAAACTCCGTGGGATAGTTAACTACGTCACCTGGTTCATAACGGTATCGACTGATTTGAAGGAGACCAACTGTCCCGGAAAAAATTCCTCGACAACTTATTTGTCGCAGTCAATATTGCTCGTTCATCCAGCCAATTATGGTTATTGAACTGTTGCGCTATATCTGGGAAAACACGCTGAATACGCTCCTCTTTTGAGTGTGTGATGTGACAGATATCTGTAGGTAATGTGATGATTTCGGTCCACTGCAAAGATAGAAGGATGTACTCTTAGTCTGAGGTATCTATAGACTTAGAGGATGAATCGACGTATTAGTTAGTTGTCGAATGTCAAATATGGTTGCGTTCAGAAATTTAATTCGTTGTACAACATCAAGGAAAGACAAAATTGTTGTTTTTATTTGAGCATTTTCATATTCATTCATTCATTTAAACCTTCTCTGGACTTCCAAAACTAATTCAAGACCAAATCGGTCCAGCCGTTCAAGACTAACGAACAGTTTACTAAACAAGCATATTTGGCTACATTTTTGACTAATAAGTTCTAATAAGTTTGTCGATCACTGGTATAAAGTATTTAAAATCGACTAACTACGAATACTTAAAATTGAAGCAACTATTGTTTACTTTTTCAAATCAACAGTGTCGAATTACTTGTTTTTCAGTTAGTGACGACGATCCCGAATTTACGTGTTTGTTCTCTCGACTATATTTCTTGTATAAATGCGCTAAACTAATTACTCTTTATCTAATTATTAAATTATTTAGCAGATTTTTCATTAATATTCCATATGTTCACAAACTAAATAAATATTATATCTGTAACAGCTGGTTTTCGCTGAACTCTGGGGTATATTAAAAAAAGTAAAATATTTTTTTTCCTATTTCATTTGGATAATTAGAATAATGGTGTTTTTCACCTGAATGTTTGAAATATTAATCGCCGTAAGTTTTTTAACTCAAAATAACTAGGAAAAGAATATATATATGGCAACACTGGATTTATAAATGCCAGAATTTATGTACACTCGTGACTCACGCAATCTCAAGTCACTGACAAAAAAACTGATCACGAAATTTTTTCAAAATAATATTCCAAAAACAAACATATTGTGATCGGTAACCACCCTATTTACGTTTGTTTGCAATAGTGCTAATTAGCGGTACCTGACCCTTATCTAACTGACCCACCACTATCAGTTAGCCATCAAACGTCAACCGATACACATATAGGTTAACAATAAACAAGAATTTCACCAACAGAACAAGTGAAGAAGGTCAGAGTCAGTGAGAAGTGGCCAGTGCGTTGAATATGAGTCAGTCTGCCGTTCGCGGTTCCGGAAAAAAGGTGTACACCCGAGATGACCGATTCATTATCAGTAAATCTGACTGGACAATCAGAATTGACCCCAAATTAACACCTTTCCACCGAGCAGTCTGTCTACGATTCGCCAGAGAACATTTTAATTGCACCGACGAAGAATGGAGCCCTGTTTTCATGTCAAAAGAAAGCACAGTGTGCCTGCATGCAGAACAAGACGAATATCCAAAAGACCTGTAGAAAGATTAGCACTGCGTTCCTTTTGGATGAGGTTCCTGGATGTTCCAATGCTTTTAAAGTTAGCAAAAACCGAGTTGGTTTTTGTTGAAACTAGCAGTGGTGTATAATGGCGAAATTTTAGAGGATTATGTCGTTCCCTATGTCAATTTCATCACGATGAACTTAAGAAAAAAGTTCGGTCTAGAAATCCGACCTCAAAACGGTTCTCAATTGTATATAATCGAACAAGATCGAGTAAAGAAACTTATTGGCTTTGACTGGCGCTCATTTCTCCTTCTTCTTGCAGCCTTTAGACCACACACGACCACAAGGTTCGCGTATGCGTCAGCTCTAGCTCCAAGTTGAAGTTCAGTCCAGTCCAGCCGAAATTTTTCGAACATTCATCCTACAGTTCTACTCTGGTGTGATGCTAGTTCGCGGCCGAAGATCAGATAGTCTTCCCACATCAAAAAATTAATGACAATGACGGCTTTTGACGTTCATTTATGATTATAGAACACGCGTGAAACCTGAAAAATATGCCACACTGTTAGTAAGGGACCCAGCTAACACATAATCAAGTCGCGAATTTCAAAACTACAGACGCGCCATCTACAGCGTTTGTCTCGATAATATTTGAACCGCCCTCGTAATAAAGATGTGTTTCTGGAAACTGGAAAACTTTTTTAAATCTATTGGAAACTTATTCTTTATGCTATCATTATTTGTAATAATATTATTGTAAAGTATATTTTTCAATTAGATAAAGATACTTAAAAATCGTCTTTTTTGTTTTACTGAAATCCCGAAATCCGTCGAATTCTTCTAGAAGAGACACCATGACACTCGAAGAAAGAAGAAGAATTTGTAATTAAATATAGAATAATTAACCTCAAAACCAATAATTTGTTAATCCTCTTTCATTTGTAATCAATATTTTTGACAGATTATTATTTTATATTTTTTTTAATTTCTAACCTAAACAAATGTCTTATTCATAATTAGAGGGAGAGAAGATTTAGAGATCGGAATAGAAATTATGACATTTGACGTGAAATTTCGAAGACCTCACTCTACACCAGCGCCTCTAGTGGCAAATTCAAATTGTCATTCAATTACTGCTAATGTTTTGAACCAATTTTCGGATTGGTGCAGGAAATGGAGGGCAACTTTCAATTCCCACAAAACTCAAGCCATTGTCCTCCTACCATATTCTTTCCAACAAATCTCTCTCTCTCTCTCTCTCTCTCTCTCTCTCTCTCTCTGTGTCTCCTATATTGCTAGTCCTCGTGTCTACTAAGAGAGACAGCAACTGCATTCTTCTATTTCACGTATTCGGACTCGTTCCGTTATGCGCAAGCGCCGCGACTGTAATAGTGGGAGAAGTTCCATCCTCCGGAAGTTATACTACTGACAGTTTTTAGGTCGTGAGTTCGAATCACGTACGGTTAATTTTTTTTATTTGGTACTATTATTTAATTATATGTATGTATATAAATATAATTCTAAATAATTTGATACTATAATTATATTTACAAAATGGTTAATTGTTACGTCTAATATTCAACATCTATATAATTGCAATTGTGAGCATGCTCCATTATCGGGCATGCGCAATTCAATGTATGTATGTTTGAATCGTTGGGTGGTCATCCTTTCCCACACCTCACCGGCGCCTTTAGTTGTATAAATCCGCATTCAGTAATACAAATTTTCATAAAATTAAATGTTACATAAATACCGTTCAGGTAAAAGCTTATTTATATATCAGAAATGTCCTGAATAAACTTATAAGGTATGCGAACACTACAATTATCCTATTTTGGTGTTGTAACTAGTTTCCCAGAAATTAGAAACTATTTTATAAAGTAGTAGAATATTTTTTTGTACTATGTAGCACAAATTAATCCTGCAGCTATTCAGTTATCATAATTTTTTTAGGTTATGTTATGTAATATTCATGATTAATACATCAATTGCACATTGAAGTAAGTTAATCTCACGTAAACATTTCTGCCATAGTTGTTTTTCATTTTTTTATTTGTATATTTTGTTTTTTTTAATATATTTACATTCGGGAAACCGAATCTATTAGGTAGGCAACCCACTTTCTCATAATTATACGTTATCCTAGCGACCAATTAAATCTCTTCGTCTTTTCTGTCAACCAACCAAATCTCGACACCCCCCACCCAATCTGTCTACTCGTGATCGTGGTTGTTATGAAGATTAGACTACTCGTGACGGAAAATTATGCATCTCGGGATTCCAATTATGTAACGGAAAACAAAAATAAAATATATATTTTCAGTGTATTTCAGTAAAAAATATTTTGCATTTTAAACACATAACAAAATGTACTTTAGACAGTATTTAAAAGTGGCATTCATGTAAAATGTTGTTGAGCATTAAAACAATTAAAATTGAGTTATTAGTAAATCATTGTCCAAAAAAAAAGTATTCCCCTCGATCAGTTTTTAAAATATCTGTATTATATTTAAAATTGCGGATTCGTGGGTTGATTCAGGGCAATAGGGAAATGAAAAAACAAATTTATAACTACTATAATCATTTTTTTCGAATCTACACATAAATAGAGATATTAGGACGTGAAAATTTTATCCAGGATACCCTGTATATCAATATAAAATAAAAAAATAAATTGATAACGGAATATTTTGTAATTTCGGGTAATTCAAGGGTGGATTCAGGGCAGTAGGGAAATGAAAAAACAAATTTGCAACTACTATAAACATTTTTTTCGAATCTACATATAAATAGAGATATTAGGACGTGAAAATTTTATCCAGGATACCCTGTATATCAATATAAAATAAAAAAATAAATTGATAACGGAATATTTTGTAATTTCGGGTAATTCAAGGGTGGATTCAGGCCAGTAGGGAAATGAAAAAACAAATTTGCAACTACTATAAACATTTTTTTCGAATCTACACATAAATAGAGATATTAGGCCGTTAAAATTTTATCCAGGACACCCTGTATATCAATAGAAAATAAAAAAACAAATTGATAAAGGAATATTTTTTAATTTCCGGTTATTCAAGGGTGGATTCAGGGTAGTAGGGAAATGAAAAAACAAATTTGCAACTACTATAAACATTTTTTTCGAATCTACATATAAATAGAGATATTAGGACGTGAAAATTTGATTCAGAAACCCTGCATATCAATAGAAAATAGAAAAACTAATTTATAACGGAATATTTTGTTATTTCCGGTTATTCAAGGGTGGATTCAGGGCAGTAGGGAAATGAAAAAACAAATTTGCAACTACTATAATCATTTTTTTCGAATCTACACATAAATAGAGATATTAGGACGTGAAAATTTTATCCAGGACACCCTGTATATCAATAGAAAATAAAAAAACAAATTGATAAAGGAATATTTTTTAATTTCCGGTTATTCAAGGGTGGATTCAGGGCAGTAGGGAAATGAAAAAACAAATTTGCAACTACTATAAACATTTTTTTCGAATCTACATATAAATAGAGATATTAGGACGTGAAAATTTTATCCAGGATACCCTGTATATCAATATAAAATAAAAAAATAAATTGATAACGGAATATTTTGTAATTTCGGGTAATTCAAGGGTGGATTCAGGCCAGTAGGGAAATGAAAAAACAAATTTGCAACTACTATAAACATTTTTTTCGAATCTACATATAAATAGAGATATTAGGACGTGAAAATTTTATCCAGGATACCCTGTATATCAATATAAAATAAAAAAATAAATTGATAACGGAATATTTTGTAATTTCGGGTAATTCAAGGGTGGATTCAGGCCAGTAGGGAAATGAAAAAACAAATTTGCAACTACTATAAACATTTTTTTCGAATCTACATATAAATAGAGATATTAGGACGTGAAAATTTTATCCAGGATACCCTGTATATCAATATAAAATAAAAAAATAAATTGATAACGGAATATTTTGTAATTTCGGGTAATTCAAGGGTGGATTCAGGCCAGTAGGGAAATGAAAAAACAAATTTGCAACTACTATAAACATTTTTTTCGAATCTACATATAAATAGAGATATTAGGACGTGAAAATTTTATCCAGGACACCCTGTATATCAATAGAAAATAAAAAAACAAATTGATAAAGGAATATTTTTTAATTTCCGGTTATTCAAGGGTGGATTCAGGGTAGTAGGGAAATGAAAAAACAAATTTGCAACTACTATAAACATTTTTTTCGAATCTACATATAAATAGAGATATTAGGACGTGAAAATTTGATTCAGAAACCCTGCATATCAATAGAAAATAGAAAAACTAATTTATAACGGAATATTTTGTTATTTCCGGTTATTCAAGGGTGGATTCAGGGCAGTAGGGAAATGAAAAAACAAATTTGCAACTACTATAAACATTTTTTTCGAATCTACACATAAATAGAGATATTAGGCCGTTAAAATTTTATCCAGGACACCCTGTATATCAATAGAAAATAAAAAAACAAATTGATAAAGGAATATTTTGTAATTTCGGGTAATTCCAGGGTGGATTCAGGGCAGTAGGGAAATGAAAAAACAAATTTGCAACAACTATAAACATTTTTTTCGAATCTACACATAAATAGAGATATTAGGACGTGAAAATTTTATCCAGGATACCCTGTATATCAATAGAAAATAAAAAAATAAATTGATAAAGGAATATTTTGTAATTTCGGGTAATTCCAGGGTGGATTCAGGGCAGTAGGGAAATGAAAAAACAAATTTGCAACTACTATAAACATTTTTTTCGAATCTACATATAAATAGAGATATTAGGACGTGAAAATTTGATTCAGAACACCCTGTATATTGATAGTAAATAAACTAAAAAGATTTTAATGACTCAACGAAATATAATATAGAGTACAATGTAAATTGATATATTTTATATTATGTTTATTTTGATGTCATTGTTAGTTTTCCACCTTATCGCTTCTGTAAAATAATTATTATGTACATTCTTAGCATTTTATAAATAAGTTTAGTAAACATTTTTTAAATGTCTAAGCAAATTTTCTAATATCCGGCAAAACAGAAAAACGGATGCGGTTGTTTTATTTTTAGAATCTGACTGAAATACTAATAGTAATTCTTCATTTTCAATCATCTTCATCAAAAAAAAAAATATAGTCTAATTAAATGCAATTAGTTCTACAGACTGCATTTCAATTATAACTACGAGGGTATTCGAATAATTCAACTCTATAGCTCCCAACATTTTGTAATTTGTTCTTATATGGTTGTTAGTTGGTTCTTGGATAAAAAAGTTAATTTTTTGGGAAGAATCACTCGACTGCAACAACTTCTTGTGATTTTTCTAAGGCTTTCGTTAGTGTTGATCATAATATTGTAATAAAAAAATTGCAGTACCATGGTTTAAGTCGTACCTTACCAACAGAAGTCAGCTTGTAAGCATTGATACAATGATGCCAATAGAATGTGGAGTGCCACAAGGCTCAGTACTAAGCCCTATTTTGTTGCTACGGACTTGTGGTTTTTTTCTGTATATTGAAATTTTATTTCTATCTTTATGTTTGTTTTTTAGTTTTTACAAGGTTTCGTCTACAAATTGTAACAATTTTTGACAATAAATCATTTCTCTGTCTCTATGAAAACACCATTCGTGTTCATACGGCCAGTTTTAAAAGCAGGGATTCATTTTCAAATCATTCTATGACATAAAGCACTTCTAGGTTAGTAAATTATCTTTTTATTCAGATTTATGTGGAATTTTTCTATAAAAAAATGTTGAAAAGTCCCTCTTTCTTCCCTCATACATTTCTTACTATATATGATGGCTGATTCAAAATATTTAAATTAAGAACCGTCCCCTCGTATCTGTATGTAATCTTAGCCTTGGTAAAATCATTAAATTTTTATATTTAGGAAATGAGTCATTGCAAACATTTGTTCCTGTAAACTTATACGATTTTAGGATAGGCACTAAATCGTATGTCGTTCATTATGTCATTATAAAACGGTCTGTTTTATTTCTAATGATTTTTACAAGCATAGTTTCAGTTGGCAAATTGAATGTAATCTCCTTGAAACGTACAGAGTAAAAAATATTTGATATCTCGTCTGTATAGTATTACTTCGAAGTGTACTTCCTACATAAGCTTTTCAGAAAAAAAAAATTAATTATAAGCCGTAATCTATCACCATAACATCATTTTAGTACGAAATATATCAAAATATCTAATTTGATGTAGAGACTCAAACACATTTCTAATGGTAAGAAAAAATCATAGAAATTATATACCGATTATGATATTCACCTTTATAAATCGATTAATAAGGTTTTCTCTTTTTGTCTATCGATATTTCTCTATATCTGTCTTATCCTCTTACTCACACTGTATAAGCTAAAACCCTTCAAAACCAGATAGTGTTTTTGTCTGCAGATATTTCTTGATATTCCTCTCAATGTCTGTCTCACACTGTATAAGCTAAAAACCCTTTAAAACCAGCGTTTTTGTATGCAGATATTTCTCGATATTCCTCTCAACGTCTGACTCACACTGTATAAGCTGAAAACCCTTTAAAACCAGTGTTTTTGCATGCAGATATTTCTCGATATTCCTCTCAATGTCTGACTCACACTGTATTAACTAAAACCCTTCAAAACCAGTGTTTTTGTATGCAGATATTTCTCGATATTCCTCTCAATGTCTGACTCACACTGTATAAGCTAAAACCCTTCAAAACCAGTGTTTTTGTATGCAAATATTTCTTGATATTCCTCTCAATGTCTGACTCACACTGTATAAGCTAAAAACCCTTTAAAACCAGCGTTTTTGTATGCAGATATTTCTCGATATTCCTCTCAACGTCTGACTCACACTGTATAAGCTGAAAACCCTTTAAAACCAGTGTTTTTGCATGCAGATATTTCTCGATATTCCTCTCAATGTCTGACTCACACTGTATAAGCTGAAAACCCTTTAAAACCAGTGTTTTTGTATGCAAATATTTCTTGATATTCCTCTCAATGTCTGACTCACACTGTATTTAGCTAAAACCCTTTAAAACCAGCGTTTTTGTATGCAGATATTTCTCGATATTCCTCTCAACGTCTGACTCACACTGTATAAGCTGAAAACCCTTTAAAACCAGTGTTTTTGCATGCAGATATTTCTCGATATTCCTCTCAATGTCTGACTCACACTGTATTAACTAAAACCCTTTAAAACCAGTGTTTTTGCATGCAGATATTTCTCGATATTCCTCTCAATGTCTGACTCACACTGTATAAGCTAAAACCCTTCAAAACCAGTGTTTTTGTATGCAAATATTTCTTGATATTCCTCTCAATGTCTGACTCACACTGTATTTAGCTAAAACCCTTTAAAACCAGTGTTTTTGTCTGCAGATATTTCTCGATATTCCTCTTAATGTCTGACTCACACTGTATGAGCTAAAACCCTTCAAAACCAGTGTATTTTGTATGCAGATATTTCTTGATATTCCTCTCAACGTCTGTCTCACACTGTATAAGCTAAAAACCCTTTAAAACCAGCGTTTTTGTATGCAGATATTTCTCGATATTCCTCTCAACGTCTGACTCACACTGTATAAGCTGAAACCCTTCAAAACCAGTGTTTTTGTATGCAAATATTTCTTGATATTCCTCTCAATGTCTGACTCACACTGTATTAGCTAAAACCCTTTAAAACCAGTGTTTTTGTCTGCAGATATTTCTCGATATTCCTCTTAATGTCTGACTCACACTGTATGAGCTAAAACCCTTCAAAACCAGTGTATTTTGTATGCAGATATTTCTTGATATTCCTCTCAACGTCTGTCTCACACTGTATAAGCTAAAAACCCTTTAAAACCAGCGTTTTTGTATGCAGATATTTCTCGATATTCCTCTCAACGTCTGACTCACACTGTATTAGCTAAAACCCTTCAAAACCAGTGTTTTTGTATGCAAATATTTCTTGATATTCCTCTCAATGTCTGACTCACACTGTATAAGCTAAAACCCTTCAAAACCAGTGTTTTTGTATGCAAATATTTCTTGATATTCCTCTCAATGTCTGACTCACACTGTATTAACTAAAACCCTTTAAAACCAGTGATTTTGCATGCAGATATTTCTCGATACTCCTCTCAATGTCTGACTCACACTGTATTAGCTAAAACCCTTCAAAACCAGTGTTTTTGTATGCAAATATTTCTTGATATTCCTCTCAATGTCTGACTCACACTGTATAAGCTAAAACCCTTCAAAACCAGTGTTTTTGTATGCAAATATTTCTTGATATTCCTCTCAATGTCTGACTCACACTGTATAAGCTAAAACCCTTCAAAACCAGTGTTTTTGTATGCAAATATTTCTTGATATTCCTCTCAATGTCTGACTCACACTGTATAAGCTAAAAACCCTTTAAAACCAGCGTTTTTGTATGCAGATATTTCTCGATATTCCTCTCAACGTCTGACTCACACTGTATAAGCTGAAAACCCTTTAAAACCAGTGTTTTTGCATGCAGATATTTCTCGATATTCCTCTCAATGTCTGACTCACACTGTATTAACTAAAACCCTTTAAAACCAGTGTTTTTGCATGCAGATATTTCTCGATATTCCTCTCAATGTCTGACTCACACTGTATAAGCTAAAAACCCTTTAAAACCAGCGTTTTTGTATGCAGATATTTCTCGATATTCCTCTCAACGTCTGACTCACACTGTATAAGCTGAAAACCCTTTAAAACCAGTGTTTTTGCATGCAGATATTTCTCGATATTCCTCTCAATGTCTGACTCACACTGTATAAGCTAAAACCCTTCAAAACCAGTGTTTTTGTATGCAAATATTTCTTGATATTCCTCTCAATGTCTGACTCACACTGTATAAGCTAAAACCCTTCAAAACCAGTGTTTTTGTATGCAAATATTTCTTGATATTCCTCTCAATGTCTGACTCACACTGTATAAGCTAAAAACCCTTTAAAACCAGCGTTTTTGTATGCAGATATTTCTCGATATTCCTCTCAACGTCTGACTCACACTGTATAAGCTGAAAACCCTTTAAAACCAGTGTTTTTGCATGCAGATATTTCTCGATATTCCTCTCAATGTCTGACTCACACTGTATTAACTAAAACCCTTTAAAACCAGTGTTTTTGCATGCAGATATTTCTCGATATTCCTCTCAATGTCTGACTCACACTGTATAAGCTAAAACCCTTCAAAACCAGTGTTTTTGTATGCAAATATTTCTTGATATTCCTCTCAATGTCTGACTCACACTGTATAAGCTAAAACCCTTCAAAACCAGTGTTTTTGTATGCAAATATTTCTTGATATTCCTCTCAATGTCTGACTCACACTGTATAAGCTAAAAACCCTTTAAAACCAGCGTTTTTGTATGCAGATATTTCTCGATATTCCTCTCAACGTCTGACTCACACTGTATAAGCTGAAAACCCTTTAAAACCAGTGTTTTTGCATGCAGATATTTCTCGATATTCCTCTCAATGTCTGACTCACACTGTATTAACTAAAACCCTTTAAAACCAGTGTTTTTGCATGCAGATATTTCTCGATATTCCTCTCAATGTCTGACTCACACTGTATAAGCTAAAAACCCTTTAAAACCAGCGTTTTTGTATGCAGATATTTCTCGATATTCCTCTCAACGTCTGACTCACACTGTATAAGCTGAAAACCCTTTAAAACCAGTGTTTTTGCATGCAGATATTTCTCGATATTCCTCTCAATGTCTGACTCACACTGTATAAGCTAAAACCCTTCAAAACCAGTGTTTTTGTATGCAAATATTTCTTGATATTCCTCTCAATGTCTGACTCACACTGTATAAGCTAAAACCCTTCAAAACCAGTGTTTTTGTATGCAAATATTTCTTGATATTCCTCTCAACGTCTGACTCACACTGTATAAGCTAAAAACCCTTTAAAACCAGTGTTTTTGTCTATGATATTTCTCGATATTCCTCTCAATGTCTGACTCACACTGTATTAACTAAAACCCTTCAAAACCAGTGTTTTTGTATGCAAATATTTCTTGATATTCCTCTCAACGTCTGACTCACACTGTATAAGCTAAAAACCCTTTAAAACCAGGGTTTTTGTCTATGATATTTCTCGATATTTCTCTCAATGTCTGACTCACACTGTATAAGCTAAAACAAATTCTGTTATATTTAATGATGAGAATTATCATTACAACATTCAATGGATATTTTATCAATGTCATCGTCTACAACTCAACTGTAAATTTCAATCAAATTAATTATAGTTAAAAACCACGGATGAGGGTTACTCTAAATTAAGAATTTAGATACGCTAATAGTACCCCTATAATTTGTGCAGTAGTTTATCTTTATTGAAGTAAGTTTTAATTCATAATTGCCAACAGTAACAATTCGACTCGCTACATTAACTTTAGCAATCGATAAAATTATAAATGGATATTGTCTTGACGAATTTTTGTGTTTAAAACCACGACTTAATAGGCTATTTTTATTTACGAGAGACTAATAAAACCTCATTAATAATCCAAAACTTATTACGGTCATTTTAAATAATACAGAATAAACTAAATATTTTCTAAAATATTCTTAAATGTATCTGAGATAATAATCCGGTCAATTTACACATTCGAAGATATATAAGTTCCTGAAAATCAGTAAAATTGTTTGAAATACAATTGAAAATAAAATTTGATTGTTCCCCATCAATTCCGTGTATGGAAAAAAATTTTATTCAAGGTCAAAGGTCGAAAAATGAGTTTTTCGCAATTTTCAGCAAAACGGTGAGTTTTATCACAAAAATACCTCAGACGAAAATTGTAGACCATTAAATTGTCTACAAAAAACGTATCAATACTTTTTTCCCTAAAAGTTACTGTTTCTGAGATATAATGATTCAAAAAGTTGTAAAACCGATATTTGTTTTGAGTATTCATAAGAAATTTCTGTTGGCTGGTGGGAACTGTCATAAATGATCAATTGACGAAGATGTTGGTATGCAGCTTTGGTATTTCTCGTGCAATCACTATCACCATTAAATATGACAGTAAATCTGTAACATTACAACTTTTACAACTTTTTGAATCGTTATATCTCAGAAACGGTGGCTCGTAGGAAAAAAAGTATTAACACATTTTTTGTAGATAATTTCATAACCTACAATTTTTGTCTAATGCATTTTTATGATAAAACTCACCGTTTTAATGATAATCGCGAAAAACTCATTTTTTTGACCTTTGACCTTGAATAAAATTTTTTTTCATACACGGAATTGATGGGGAACAATCAAATTTTATTTTAAATTGTATTTTAAACAATTTTACTGATCTTCAGCTTGCTGGGAATTTATTTAGTTTCACTCTTATTTTTTGTCTAATTTGACCGGACTATAATCAAAGATTTCAGGCTTTCATTGGTGTTTTACAACCATAAGATGTACAGAAGGTTTTGACTGCTCAAAAGCCATGTTTATTAATGATTCCATAGCCGTAATATCACATCTACAGAGTGAGTTTTATGTATAGATTTTTGTGTACAGGGTTCTTGCGATAAAGCCGGTATTATGGTGCTATCTACATTGTTGTCAGATCTTCGACGAAGTTAATTGGCTATGACTACTACAATAACAAATTTGACGTTTCAATCAATTGGTATTTTGATGATATTAGGATATGGTGATAGGCGTAGAAATCAACAAGAAACGTGTACTATCTTTAATAATTTATATCCTAACCAAAATCCCATAACAGGATTTATTGTCAGTAAAGTTTAACGAAACTGGTTCAGTAAAAGATTTATCCAAATCAGGACGCAGAAAAACTGCATCAACTGTAAACAAATCCTTAGATGTTTGTGTCCTGTTAGAAGACGATAAATTCCATCCATACAAAGTAACGTTGGTTCAAGAGTTGTCAGATGATGATTTTGACAGAATTTGCGGACTTAATGATGGAAAAATGTTATAATCAAAACGATCCACGTTATTTTTGCGATGACGCCACTTTTTGTATTAATAGAAACGTAAATCGATATAATTGTAGATGCTGGTCACGTAACAATCCTCGTTGGATCCGTGAATCCCACACCGAATATCCCGAGAAACTGGAATAATAGGCGACAATATAATTGGTCCCTTTTTCATTGGGAGTAACTTGATTAGCTAATAAAAGTTAGACATTTTGTTTTATTTTAATTCCAAAAACCAAGAACGCGAAAAATTTCTCCGAAAAAACGATTTTCTGTAGTAGTAATCAGTCAAAGTTTGAGATTTTTGGGTCTAAGAGAAGAGTAAGGTTAGGTTAGGCTTGGTTAGGTTAGGCGGAGGCTAGGTGATGGTTTGAGGATGTACTTGATACGTCTCACTGCTCAGAAATTCCTAGGATTTGCCCTTTATTGTACTTACTCGACTACTATTTAATAATAAAGTTATTCTTAACAAGAAAACGTTTTGGTTAATTTTCAGTGCTACTGACCTATTATTACAATATCATTTCATGAACTGGATTTGCAGAATGTTGTCCACAAGATATGTCGATAAACGGTGGAGATGATACTACTAATATATCGATAATGTATCAAACGGTATCCAAGAGGTATTTAAATTAAATTCTTTTCATAAATACCTGCTTGTTTTTATAAAATACGAGTCAAGCGCCTAGTTGCAATCTTTGAGATAATATTGCGATAAAATTTATCGAAAAACTTTCAGTGGTTTATATGATTCGGAACTGGGTCGAATTATTTCTAAAAAAAAATGAACAGGTGTAAATTATTCGTCCTGGTAATCCCTTTACTTGCATTAAGACACTGGTTGCTACAAATGATGTGTAAATTCGTCGCCAACGTTTTTTGATTACCTATCTACCTGTAGGTAACAATATGTTTATGTGTTTATAAGTTCGAGTAAAAACAAATTGTAACTTATGTAAAAAAACAAAGTTTTGATGTTAATGCCAACAACATAACCATTTTTGGTTCTGATATAAGAACCAATTTCCCTATAAGGATTAAACGAACCGTTAATTTCTGGCTACCAATTTACATGTTGAGTTAGTAGAGCAGTTAATCTTGGTGAAGAGTTTACCACCCACCGCCCGAAAAAGATTTATTTCATTTACGTTTTGCGCTGAGATCAGTCTCCAAAGAACTGAACTTATACATCTCCTTAACGGAGTATTATGCCCTTATTGAGTCGCATTTTCGATATGCCCTTCCCTTCTTTACCTCAACGTTTCTAAAACATAATTGACGTCGTTGGAACTGTGAAATTCTTAAGGCAATTCCTCCTGATTTGCGCTGAGATCAGTCTCCAAAGAACAGAACTTATACATCTCCTTAACGGAGTATTATGCCCTTTTTTAGTCGCATTTTCGATATGCCCTTCCCTTCTTTACCTCAACGTTTCTAAAACATAATTGACGTCTTTTAATCTGTGAAATTATCAATGCAATTCCTCCTGATTTGCGCTGAGATCAGTCTCCAAAGAACTGAACTTATACATCTCCTTAACGGAGTATTATGCCCTTTTTTAGTCGCATTTTCGATATGCCCTTCCCTTCTTTACCTCAACGTTTCTAAAACATAATTGACGTCGCTGGAACTGTGAAATTCTTAAGGCAATTCCTCCTGATTTGCGCTGAGATCAGTTTCCAAAGAACTGAACTTATACATCTCCTTAACGGAGTATTATGCCCTTTTTTAGTCGCATTTTCGATATGCCCTTCCCTTCTTTACCTCAACGTTTCTAAAACATAATTGACGTCGCTGGAACTGTGAAATTCTTAAGGCAATTCCTCCTGATTTGCGCTGAGATCAGTTTCCAAAGAACTGAACTTATACATCTCCTTAACGGAGTATTATGCCCTTATTTAGTCGCATTTTCGATATGCCCTTCCCTTCTTTACCTCAACGTTTCTAAAACATAATTGACGTCGTTGGAACTGTGAAATTCTTAAGGCAATTCCTCCTGATTTGCGCTGAGACCAGTTTCCAAAGAACTGAACTTATACATCTCCTTAACGGAGTATTATGCCCTTATTGAGTCGCATTTTCGATATCCCCTTCCCTTCTTTACCTCAACGTTTCTAAAACATAATTGACGTCGTTGGAACTGTGAAATTCTCAATGCAATTCCTCCTGATTTGCGCTGAGATCAGTTCCCAAAGAACTGAACTTATACATCTCCTTAACGGAGTATTATGCCCTTATTGAGTCGCATTTTCGATATCCCCTTCCCTTCTTTACCTCAACGTTTCTAAAACATAATTGACGTCGTTGGAACTGTGAAATTCTCAATGCAATTCCTCCTGATTTGCGCTGAGATCAGTTCCCAAAGAACTGAACTTATACATCTCCTTAACGGAGTATTATGCCCTTATTTAGTCGCATTTTCGATATGCCCTTCCCTTCTTTACCTCAACGTTTCTAAAACATAATTGACGTCGTTGGAACTGTGAAATTCTCAATGCAATTCCTCCTGATTTGCTCTGAGATCAGTTTCCAAAGAACTGAACTTATACATCTCCTTAACGGAGTATTATGCCCTTATTGAGTCGCATTTTCGATATCCCCTTCCCTTCTTTACCTCAACGTTTCTAAAACATAATTGACGTCGTTGGAACTGTGAAATTCTCAATGCAATTCCTCCTGATTTGCGCTGAGATCAGTTTCCAAAGAACTGAACTTATACATCTCCTTAACGGAGTATTATGCCCTTATTTAGTCGCATTTTCGATATCCCCTTCCCTTCTTTACCTCAACGTTTCTAAAACATAATTGACGTCGTTGGAACTGTGAAATTCTCAATGCAATTCCTCCTGATTTGCGCTGAGATCAGTTCCCAAAGAACTGAACTTATACATCTCCTTAACGGAGTATTATGCCCTTATTTAGTCGCATTTTCGATATGCCCTTCCCTTCTTTACCTCAACGTTTCTAAAACATAATTGACGTCGTTGGAACTGTGAAATTCTCAATGCAATTCCTCCTGATTTGCTCTGAGATCAGTTTCCAAAGAACTGAACTTATACATCTCCTTAACGGAGTATTATGCCCTTATTGAGTCGCATTTTCGATATCCCCTTCCCTTCTTTACCTCAACGTTTCTAAAACATAATTGACGTCGTTGGAACTGTGAAATTCTCAATGCAATTCCTCCTGATTTGCGCTGAGATCAGTTCCCAAAGAACTGAACTTATACATCTCCTTAACGGAGTATTATGCCCTTATTGAGTCGCATTTTCGATATCCCCTTCCCTTCTTTACCTCAACGTTTCTAAAACATAATTGACGTCGTTGGAACTGTGAAATTCTCAATGCAATTCCTCCTGATTTGCGCTGAGATCAGTTCCCAAAGAACTGAACTTATACATCTCCTTAACGGAGTATTATGCCCTTATTGAGTCGCATTTTCGATATCCCCTTCCCTTCTTTACCTCAACGTTTCTAAAACATAATTGACGTCGTTGGAACTGTGAAATTCTCAATGCAATTCCTCCTGATTTGCTCTGAGATCAGTTTCCAAAGAACTGAACTTATACATCTCCTTAACGGAGTATTATGCCCTTATTTAGTCGCATTTTCGATATCCCCTTCCCTTCTTTACCTCAACGTTTCTAAAACATAATTGACGTCGTTGGAACTGTGAAATTCTCAATGCAATTCCTCCTGATTTGCGCTGAGATCAGTTCCCAAAGAACTGAACTTATACATCTCCTTAACGGAGTATTATGCCCTTATTTAGTCGCATTTTCGATATGCCCTTCCCTTCTTTACCTCAACGTTTCTAAAACATAATTGACGTCGTTGGAACTGTGAAATTCTCAATGCAATTCCTCCTGATTTGCGCTGAGATCAGTTCCCAAAGAACTGAACTTATACATCTCCTTAACGGAGTATTATGCCCTTATTGAGTCGCATTTTCGATATCCCCTTCCCTTCTTTACCTCAACGTTTCTAAAACATAATTGACGTCGTTGGAACTGTGAAATTCTCAATGCAATTCCTCCTGATTTGCGCTGAGATCAGTTCCCAAAGAACTGAACTTATACATCTCCTTAACGGAGTATTATGCCCTTATTGAGTCGCATTTTCGATATCCCCTTCCCTTCTTTACCTCAACGTTTCTAAAACATAATTGACGTCTTGGAACTGTGAAATTCTCAATGCAATTCCTCCTGATTTGCGCTGAGATCAGTTCCCAAAGAACTGAACTTATACATCTCCTTAACGAAGTATTATGCCCTTATTGAGTCGCATTTTCGATATCCCCTTCCCTTCTTTACCTCAACGTTTCTAAAACATAATTGACGTCGTTGGAACTGTGAAATTCTCAATGCAATTCCTCCTGATTTGCGCTGAGATCAGTTCCCAAAGAACTGAACTTATACATCTCCTTAACGGAGTATTATGCCCTTATTGAGTCGCATTTTCGATATCCCCTTCCCTTCTTTACCTCAACGTTTCTAAAACATAATTGACGTCGTTGGAACTGTGAAATTCTCAATGCAATTCCTCCTGATTTGCGCTGAGATCAGTTCCCAAAGAACTGAACTTATACATCTCCTTAACGGAGTATTATGCCCTTATTGAGTCGCATTTTCGATATGCCCTTCCCTTCTTTGCCTCAACGTTTCTAAAACATAATTGACGGCGTTGAATCTGTGAAATTCTTAAGGCAATTCCTCCTGATTTGCGCTGAGATCAGTTTCCAAAGAACTGAACTTATACATCTCCTTAACGGAGTATTATGCCCTTATTTAGTCGCATTTTCGATATCCCCTTCCCTTCTTTACCTCAACGTTTCTAAAACATAATTGACGTCGTTGGAACTGTGAAATTCTCAATGCAATTCCTCCTGATTTGCTCTGAGATCAGTTTCCAAAGAACTGAACTTATACATCTCCTTAACGGAGTATTATGCCCTTATTGAGTCGCATTTTCGATATCCCCTTCCCTTCTTTACCTCAACGTTTCTAAAACATAATTGACGTCGTTGGAACTGTGAAATTCTTAAGGCAATTCCTCCTGATTTGCGCTGAGACCAGTTTCCAAAGAATCTCTATAACAGTTTATTATACCCTTATTGAGTTGCATCTTCACTTCTGGGGCACTCAATCTTCAAACTAGAAGAGAGAGCTGATATTTACTCAGACCAAACAGCAATGCTCACTGCAGTGACTTCTTTAAAAGATGAAAAATTCTGACTCTTTCTTCCTTATACATCTTTGAATCAGTTTGCCTAATTCGTAAGCACGCTTCACCAATTTCAGAAAGTTCATTGCATGGCTATCCACTGAGGAATGATTCGAATTAGTTAAGGGCTCAATATTTTACAAGGAAAAAAATGCACAATCACTTGCCAATTAGGGCATGCTGCATACTGGTTTAATTTTTGCTATGGACTTATTTTCTAATTACCTATTATTTTGTTATACAATTTGGTTTTCTTCTTTATAGTGAAATTTTATTGTATTTGTGTATTTATTTAGTTATTTTTATGTTTGTTTTTTTTCAGTTTTTCCAATCTTTTGTCGGCAAATTGTAACAATTTTTGGACAATAAAGCATTTTTCTCTTTCTGTTCTGTGTTCAGGTATATTTTTCGACTAACCCTCGTATTAGTTTTTACAGTCGAGGTCAATTATCTTGAACAAAAAAAGTTTAATTATGAGAAACACAACTATTGCCAAGTAGAATACCAAAAGCGGTTGTAAGAACCCGCCTATAGTTATAAGAAAAAGTCTCCATTCATCTTGTGAGAAACGCAAACAACTACATTTTGTAACACACCGTTGACCAATAACTAGTCATTTTATTCAATTAAAAGTGACATCATTTTTATGACATTTCTTTTATTTTTATTTTTAACTAGGTTTTTTTTTTCTATAATAGTCCAGGAACGTAAAAACCGATAGAAATTATTTTTTATATTCGAGCAGTTTTTGAACACTACTTTGAAAAACAAAATTTTTTCTGCACGCAAGCGGCCATAAAATTAACAAAAAACCTTTTTCTGTAGAATTTTCACGGTCTAAATAGTACATTGTATCGAAATTTTCAATTCCTTCCACGTTATTGACGAATTACCAATTTTTAGAGTTTTTTCGGTGGTTTTCACCATTTTCATTCAATTTTTTTTTATTAAAGTACTCTCAAAAAACTACTTGTGTGCCAAAAATCGTTACTATTGGTTTAAATGTCAGGTTTTAGTGAAATTTCAACTACATTGCCTGGACTATAAAACCAGTAATTCCGACAGAAAGTCAAAAGAAGTTTATGCCCTGGCTAAGTTTATTTTATAATTTTAATTTGTAATCCATTTCTGTAAATGTTATTTGGCTACATTTGTATTTTTTTTTTAATTATACAGGGTGTCACACAACGAGTTAAAACTATCTGTATATGCCAAAATACTTAGAGTAAATTAATGAAAATTTCTACGTTTGTGTTTTCGGATACGATCTTTTCTACGTAATCTACGTAAAATTTTAGTATGCTTTTGTCTAGAACTTTTTTCGAAAAAAAATGCATACTTTTTGAGTTATTAATTTTTTTGTAAAAAATTTGACCATTGCAGTCCCTAATAAATTATTTTTTTACGAGGATACCCTTAAAGATATGAAGATAGTTTTTGTTCGGTCGCTTTTAGCAAGGTTAGACGTATTTCAATCTATGTTGAAAAATTTTATACAGGGTGTATATAAAAAGTGTTCAAAGTTTAACTACATAAATATCAAATTTCTTTATTTTTTTAAATAGAACCACCCAGTTTTTACTATCCAAATGTGTTTAGGGGTAAAAAATAAGGCAAATATCTGTTTTCTGTAAATTTTTAGAGATGCAGGTGCAGAATTTGCCCGTTTATGTTTGAGCTACATTTCTATAATCATCAAAATTTAAATTTAACATAAAAAATTAACTAAATTAAAAAACAACTAACTAATGCGGTTTTTTTCCGTAGCTATCATTAACTCGTATCAAGATTTTACATAACAAATTGTTTACAGTCCATATTTTATTTTTGTGGGTAGATAATGTGCGTATATACATATAAAAACACCTACAAACAGATTTAGAATCTGGGTCGCGTATTTTACAGTGTACGTTAATGTTTCTTAGGAAGTTTTAATTTGACAAACTATTATTATAGATGTTTACATCTATTTAGATCACAAAAATGTCTCATCGAGAAAGAACAAACGCTATAGATTAGTTTTTTAAAATGGTTAAAAAACTATAAACAAAATATATTTGTATAAACCATAAACCTTCAATATTCATATTTTCCTTTTAAACGTTCTTTAGAATATCAAATAAATTTGTTTTCATCATCGGAAAATGATTCGTACAGTGCCAATTTTGGTTGTTTTCTTTCCGCTACCACTACTACCACCAATTTCCAAACGATTCACTCTGGTAGGCTAAGAGGTGACTCAAAATTCGTCCCCACCGACTGCAATCTGTCTTTGAAGCAACCTAAACTATATTTAAACTCTTTGTACAGTCCCAAAACTGAAAGATCCAGTTCGTTTGGGTGCCCGGTGACTCGGAATCAAGGGCAGCGATGAATCGGCCCAGAACCATTCCTGGTGGATCTAAAAGTGAAGCTATCGCGAAGAAGGGATCGGCGGAGATGGATAGAGATACTTGGAATGAGATCAGCGAAGGTACACAATTAAATAGGTGCTAAATCCAGCTAGTGATGGGACTTTTAAGGCGCCTCATGTCTGCATCGTGGGCATCATGGACGATCCGGAGTGTAAGGAAGAGAATAAAACTACAAATTCACACGTCATTGGTTCAAGTGTATCAAAAGACGTTTTTTACGAACTCATCTGCTCCCTGGAGCCGGTATACTAGAATTCTAAAATTGTGCGAAGGCACTGCCTTTGATAAAATACCCATATGACCTTTGTTTTTCTATATTTAAGATCTATTTAATAGTTTATTTTCATAGAACTTTTGATATATAGATAAAATTAACGTTTTGACTTTTTGGTTTATTTAAATAAATAATTGTAGTTAAGTGATAAGTGAATTATTATAGTTAGTTAAGTGAAGTGTTTAGCACTTGAATAAATTAAGAACGTAAGAGACACTTTACGAATAGAAAGAGTGTAAATAAATACGAAAAATAAAATATTGGGAAATTTACTTTTCGGAATGCGCCTCGTAATTTAAACAATAAGAGTGTAGTTATTCTATTTTCTTTTTGAATACATAATATAAACATAATATTTAAGTTTCCGCACTTTCTTCATCGTTAAAAATAGAAAACACTCTTGGTTACAACAAAGATCGTATTTTATGTTATTTCCTCTAATATATTTTCGGGTACAGATTTATAAAACTCTTCGATCGTGTTGCGTTTCCTCGTGGCGTTAATATAGTTGATTATATATCGAATCTTAAAATAACTTAACGATGATAGTTACACCGGAAGCGTCATCCTTCTCCGCCATCTTGAAAATCACGATTGATTGGAGGGAATCTCATTCACTTCCTACACGCGAACGTTAACGGAAAATATCATACTCCATTAAAATTTTATAAACAACAAACTAGTTATTCCGTTTCCGATTAATACGTCGAATGTTTAGTACCAACTAAATCTGTCATTTGTATCATGAAATTCTCAAATAAATGGAACCGGATTTACCTAATTTCCTTCAGCTCATCAAACTAAATGAGCAAGTTTAAAACAGAGGAAAAATATCCGGGACTAGCTAGCAAAGTTGGAAAAGAAATAACCACCAAAGTCACAAAAGCCCTGCAGAAACTTTGCAGGGAGGAATTTGGGTTGTAACCCAAAGATCCTACGGTGGATGTACATGGCAATTATCAAGTATCAAAGGTGCAAAGACTGATTTGCTTTTGTGCAACTGGGGCCGTGAAATCTTGCCCAACAGCTGCACTAGAAGCGATTCTAAATCTCCACATAGTACTGGAGAGTGTGGCAGAGGAAACATCACTTCAGAGACTGATTTAGGAAAGAAAATTCGTTCCTAAATATGATGAAAAACTCTGGGACGTTGCATCGAAAAAGTTTAGCTTTGAGAAAAACTTAACCTCAATAATAAAATCTAAAAGCAACTGGGATCAAAACACCATACAAGAAATGAATAGAAATGCTATTAAATGGTATAGGAATGGATAAAAAACAGCAGATGGAACTGGAAGAAACCTCTATCCAGAGCACTTGGATGCGTATGAAATAGAAGACGAAGATCTCTGGCAATTGAAGCCATCCCACATTCTAGACTTTTCAAAACGAGTGGGATTGATGGATCATATGTAAACACTGGGTTCTCCCGCAAGAATTTGGGATACAACAGATTGTTTGGGCCGCATTGTATACTAATCCATACATACATACGTAAATGAATATTTAAAGCCATACCACATTCTAGACTTTTCAAAACGAGTGGGATTGATGGATCAGATGTAAACACTGGGTTCTCCGGCAAGAATTTGGGATACGACAGATTCTTTGGGTCGCATTTTATACGAATCCATACATACATACGTAAATGAATATTTAAAGCCATACCACATTCTAGATTTTTCAAAACGAGTGGGATTGATGGATCAGATGTAAACACTGGGTTCTCCGGCAAGAATTTGGGATACAACAGATTCTTTGGGTCGCATTGTATACGAATCCATACATACATACGTAAATGAATATTTAAAGCCATACCACATTCTAGATTTTTCAAAACGAGTGGGATTGATGGATCAGATGTAAACACTGGGTTCTCCGGCAAGAATTTGGGATACGACAGATTCTTTGGGTCGCATTGTATACTAATCCATACATACATACGTAAATGAATATTTAAAGCCATACCACATTCTAGACTTTTCAAAACGAGTGGGATTGATGGATCAGATGTAAACACTGGGTTCTCCGGCAAGAATTTGGGATACGACAGATTCTTTGGGTCGCATTTTATACGAATCCATACATACATACGTAAATGAATATTTAAAGCCATACCACATTCTAGATTTTTCAAAACGAGTGGGATTGATGGATCAGATGTAAACACTGGGTTCTCCGGCAAGAATTTGGGATACGACAGATTCTTTGGGTCGCATTGTATACTAATCCATACATACATACGTAAATGAATATTTAAAGCCATACCACATTCTAGACTTTTCAAAACGAGTGGGATTGATGGATCAGATGTAAACACTGGGTTCTCCGGCAAGAATTTGGGATACGACAGATTCTTTGGGTCGCATTGTATACTAATCCATACATACATACGTAAATGAATATTTAAAGCCATACCACATTCTAGATTTTTCAAAACGAGTGGGATTGATGGATCAGATGTAAACACTGGGTTCTCCGGCAAGAATTTGGGATACGACAGATTCTTTGGGTCGCATTGTATACTAATCCATACATACATACGTAAATGAATATTTAAAGCCATACCACATTCTAGACTTTTCAAAACGAGTGGGATTGATGGATCATATGTAAACACTGGGTTCTCCCGCAAGAATTTGGGATACAACAGATTGTTTGGGCCGCATTGTATACTAATCCATACATACATACGTAAATGAATATTTAAGGCCATACCACATTCTAGACTTTTCAAAACGAGTGGGATTGATGGATCATATGTAAACACTGGGTTCTCCCGCAAGAATTTGGGATACAACAGATTGTTTGGGCCGCATTGTATACGAATCCATACATACATACGTAAATGAATATTTAAAGTCATTCCACATTCTAGACTTTTCAAAACGAGTGGGATTGATGGATCATATGTAAACACTGGGTTCTCCCGCAAGAATTTGGGATACAACAGATTGTTTGGGCCGCATTGTATACGAATCCATACATACATACGTAAATGAATATTTGTGATACTTTCTTGTCGATTTTATAGTCTATTTTTATCAGTGAGAGAGTATTAAAATAATAAGCATTTGTAATCCATAGGCGTATCACTTCTTGTAGAAGACATTGAAAATAAGTTTCTTACGAATATTTTCAAAAAGTTTTTCTAAAATATTTATTTTTCCACAAGGTATATTAAGAATGTTTGTGTACTGATTATGAGGGTTTGAGAAGGGTTACGTGCAAGAAGGGAGGGGTTCCAAAAGAGCTTTAATATAACCACGTGGTTTATGGATGAAGAAAAATATCCGTACCAGTGGGGACCGTGATGTCGACCGCAGTTGACCGGTCGATGGGGAAGAAATTTAAAGGATTTCTTAGAAGAAGATTCTCGCTGACTTAATTAGATTGGAAGAAATACTCAATTTTATGAGTTTTGGAAATTAATTTCTGAGGAAACGTTCTCAAATATTTACAAATTGATTTCTTATTCGAAACGCATAATTGCGAATCTGCTTTTTCAACCATGAACGCCATAAAAACCAAATATTGGTCGCGTTTAACAGATTTAAATTCGTGTTTACGCTTTGTTTGAAGTTTTTTTTTGAAATAATAAGATAATCTACCATTTTTATAAACGTATACGATCTTTAAATTTGAAGTAAGCTACAAATCCCAAAAGTTTGGCCACACATGTTCTATACATTTAAAAAAGGTGCACCTTGTGAAAAAAAATGACAATCTTTCAATAAATCCTGTATAAAGTTGTACAAATATATTTGTTTTTCGTGCTTCAGTACTTCGAAAAACTACTTTACTTTGTATTATCAAAATGCAAATGTTTATGTAGCAAACAAAAAATTCTCAAACCGTCTCTGTATTTCGATATTAAATTTCGAGGGAATCTATAAAATTATCGGCTTGGAAAACAGTAGGCACGCACGTATAACAAAGCGGGGGCGTTTGTGAAAACATTAATACCTGTTAACAACATCAAGCTTCCGCTTCATCTGCTAGATATATTTTTATCTTATCTGGTACTCCAACAAATCTTTTTTATAATCATATCTCGAAATATAAAGTAGCAGCGAAAATATTTTATTATATTTCGAGAAGAATACGCTAATCTAATCGTAATTTAACTTAAACAGGTTAAACCATAAGTTTTTGCACGTTTGGAATTGTCATGAAACAAATTAAACCCACTCATCAACATTTGATCAAGACTGAAACGCACCATTGCATCTTACCATAAGTTAACCATATGTCAAGCTTCTCGCTATAGTTCAAGTGCTTGAGAGAGAGATGCTCTATCGTCAAAATATTTTGTATAATTTGTAGACAAAAGCTTTTAAAAAACTAACATACAAATAACTAAATAAAAACTTCAATGAATACCTAAATTATCTTTTAATTAAAATGTACATGCGAAAATTTTTATGTGATATCGATTTGATTTCCAATTGGCAAGTGATTGTGCATTTTTTTACATTGTAAAGTATTGAGCCTTTAATCCTGAACGCGGAGTATTCGTGTTAAAATTGGAGAAGCGTGCTTGTGAATTAGGCGAACGGATTCAAGGATGAATGAGGAAGGAAGAGCCAGGATTTTTAATCTTTTTAAGAAGTTCCTGCAGTGAGCATTGCTGTTTAGTCCGAGTAAATATCTAACAACTCGCTTTTGTAGTTTGAAAACTCGCTCAAATCAATTCGCACCCACGTACCCCAAAAGGGAATGGCATATCGGAGATGCGACTCAATAAGGGCATAATAAACTGTTATAAAGGTGGATTATAGTCTATTTCAGAAAGGTATAGAGTAATAAAATTGGGAATTCCGTCCAGTTCGGCTCAATTTCTCTCTCTCTCTCTCTCTCTCTCTCTCTCTCTCTCAAAAGAATTAGGAAAAGTATGTTTTTTGGCTTGAAGTGTAATATCGAAATATTGTGTAGGAATTATTTAGGTAGTAGATTATTTTCAGTGTTTGTGAAGGGATAACAATGGGTTAAACCCATATATTGACCCCAACCGGGTGGTACAACCTGCACTTGATAAAAAGAAAGAGTTTCACAATGAAATCAATGCCAAACTATGAAAGTGACTTAAATATTCGTTGGGTCACTCTGTGGTTCCTTTGCACACCTAATGAGGTTTTATTACTCTATACCTTTCTGAAATAAACTATAGTTTGGTTCTTTGGAAACCGATCTCAGCGCAAAGCAGGAGGAACTTAATTTTTTAGATAAATCGGCAAAATGTAACTGCAATTTCAAAGAATTATCTACAATTTTACAGATTCAACGATGATGGTTTTATTTAGTACAAAATGGTTATTTTTATATGATAGAACTTTGGTTTTAGAAACCTTAAGACAGAAAAAATTAGGCAGCTCCTGGACAATATTACGAATTGTGATTAATTGTGGTTAATATTAAAGATTGCCAAATGATTGAACAAAAATTTGAGTGAATTTGATTTTTATTGCATTGTGTAGGGTCAGTATTGCGCAATATTTTTGAGTCTGTGTTACGCCTTTACGAGGAGTACACGCGCGCGTGCACAATGCCGGAAAAAGAGAAAAAAGTTGAGAAAAAAGAGTTTATCGTCGAAAAAATTGCGCAGCAGTTCGTTTATTGTAGGGTCTAGTGGCCGCCTTAGGCCTAATAATCGCGCCATGATTTAAGGGTGATTAGGTCACTAGATATGAAGTGCTGAGAGATCGAGGTTGCTCCAAAAGAAACTAGTATCGTCTACAGGAAGATATATTTCACCACTGATGTCTAGATAGGCAATGGCGTTGATAGAAATAAGAAACAAAAGTACCGAGCCTTGAGGCACCCCAGATTCCATTGACACTGTTGTATCAACCCTTACAAGTTGACTTCTGTTGGTAGGGTGACTCTGAAAACGTAGTACTGCAATTTGTTTATCAAAATATTATGATTAACACAATCGAAAGCCTTAGAAAAATCAATAAAAGGTGTAGCAATTGAGGGTTGTTTAGGCTCGAGTAAAAATTATTTCTCAGCCTTACAGAGGAATCTTTCCTAAATCGGGGGCAAAGTACTAAATTCCATTTCCCTATATGAATATTGTCCTCAAAAGATCCACCCTCTTATGTCCACAATGAAAAATTTGTCGTTAATTGCTGGTTGAATCATTTTCTAAAAACAATCCTGTTTCCAGGACTATAAAACGTGTTAGGGTGAACGACCTTCGAGGAATATATGTGCCTAAATTTCTTTCTCGAAACGTGGGCTTCATTAAAACGAAATTTATTATGATAATAATCGAAAAAATGTGTCCATTATGGTTATATTTCAGTTTTAGAAATGTATATATAAAAGACTTGACGATATTTTTTTTTTATTTTCAGGTAAGAATAGAAATATCCAGCTTATCACTTTTATATTCCTCGAAATTGGTAAGAAGTGTTGAGATATTTATATTTTTTTGCCGGAAATTCCACTAAACAACTATTTACAACTATTTTGAAAATACCATCCGTCTTATGAATATGCATAAGTCAAGTTTAGATCTATTGAAACGTACTCGAATAAAAATTTTTATATTAATCTTGTTCAATAATATATTTACTTATTTGAAAAATCGTTTCTAGTAGATTAATCTCAAATTTCAAAAACGAATAGTTGAAATTTATTTTCCACGTCACACTTCACACATTTACTAAAGTCTATTATGCCTTTTAGCTCTTTAAAGAATTTGTCTTTTACTTTCTGAAATTTTCGTTTTTTATATACGAAGATGGTCCGAGAAGTACGTGGGCAGACCTATAGATGCCGTTAGTTGCTTAAAACTATCAATGTATTAGCAAACACACAATCTATACAGCATGTGTTTCAAGTTTGAAGACGCCACATTGTTTAGTATTTGTTTGTGAAAGTTTTGAGTGAATTTGTAAACATGGAAATAATTGGTTATCGTTATTCGAAAGGCGTTAGCCCCACCAATATAAAAGTTGTACTAGATTCTACTCTGGGTGAGACTTGCTTCTTAGTTATCAACAGTAAAATATTGGGTGACAGAGTTTGAACGTGGCGGTACGACCTGCGAAGACCAGCATCGCAATGGTCGACAAAATGAGTTGACCACTTCAGAAATGTTGAAGAAAATCCTTAAAGTGGTACTGGGTGATCGTCTTCTGAAAGTGCGCGAGCTAGCAGACATAGTAGGCATTCCAAAAAGTGCGTTAGATCGCATTTTAACTGAAAATTTGGACACGAGAAAACTGTGCGTAAGATGGATGCCGCGTTTGCTCGCAATGGAACCAAAACATCGTCGTGAAGATGTTTCTATCGAGTGTTTCATAACCATGAATGAAACCTGGGTCCATTACTTCACACCCGAAACAAAATAACAATCAAAACAATGGGCTAAAAAGGAAGAACCGGTTCCAAAGAAGGCGAAGACCGTTCCATCTGTAGACAAGATCATGGCGTCGGTTTTTTGGAATACGCGTGGAATAATTTTCATTGACTATCTTTAAAAAGTAAAAAACTTTCAACGGCGAATATTACGTGAACTTATTGCAACGTTTGAGCGAAGAAATCAAGCAAAAACGACCGCATTAGGCCAAAAAGAAAGTGTTTCTTCAAGACAATTCATCATCTCAGTTTGAATTGCTACCTAATGCGCCCTATTTGCCAGATTTAGCTCTCTGGGACTATTTTATGTTTCCAGACTTGAAAAAATGGCTTGTTGGTCAAAGATTTTCCAATAATGAAGAGAGATAATGGCCATTTTGAAGAGCTTGAGGATTCTTATTATAAAATAATCGAACTTATTGAACGTCGCTGGTAAAAGTTTATGGAGCTACCAAATTTTTTATGTTTTCTTTTGTCGGACCATCCAAATAAACTTTACCTAACCATCATCTTCAACGAGGAAGAGAATTATTATAGATTTTTCTGTTTGATTCCAAAATGGCAACAATTGACAGTTATCTAGATTTATCTAGACAGTTTTTATGTATTTTTAACAAAAAATTTTAATTAAATTCATAATCTTCTTAAAAATATTGAAAAAGTTCTTAAAAATTCGCAGTCACGGTCTCTGGAAACCGAGCCTAATTTGTATATAGCGGGTTGGTTTTCTTGTTGTCCGCATTCTAAGTGTTTGTAATAGCCGTGGCGCGGCGCTGCAATCTAGAGATGCTAAAGATGGACGGTTACATGTAAAACCGCGGAGTAGAGCAGAGATGAAAATTTTGACTGCATTTTTGACGACTATTATTATTAGTTTAACACAATTTGAAACCATCTCTTGACTACAACGCCGACCTGAACACGCTACCCTCGTTTCCAGACCTGTATCTCTGTACTTTGTTCGTAGTTGTTGTCACTTCGTTGAAATCGGGTTCTTGAGGAACTTACAAACATATACAGGGTAGTTTATTGAAAAAAAAGTGTATCAAACTTATTAAACGTCGCTGGGAAAAGTGTATGGATCTAAAAGGAGATTACGTTGAAAAATTTACAAAATTTATTTGTTTATATGTTTTATTTGTTGAGCCAGGTACCTTCCCTTCATTTCTCCACATTTCCATTTATTTCCCTTTACTTTATTGTTCTCTTTAGATTACTTTCTCCTTTATTTTCTATTCTTTGGTGATAAATATCTCAATATTGCGAAAAATAGCACAGTGTCAAACCTGTCAAACATACTTTTCTCACACACCACGTATAACATATCAATTTAATTCGCACAAGTTTAACGCTAAAGTTTATTTTACATATTTGCAACGTGTTTGTATTTTTAATATGTTAATTCTAAGTATATTAATGCATCTATAATTATTTGAAATTCAATGGAGTTTTATTCAGAATGCGATGTATATAAATATGTGATTAAAATTTCAATTAACGATTATCCTTCCGTTCTTCTTTTTATTTATTTTGTACTGATAAATAATAAAGGTGTTAAAAATGTGATTAACGTAGTTGAACCACCCTCTATAATGAACAAATACTCGACACATTACTACCGAATTTGTATCAAAATAATCAAAAATTTCTAATTCTAATATATTGTCACATTTAGGTCAGTTATCTTACGATGGTCAAGTCAGATATTCATATCTCAGAACTTTAGTAGCAACCCTCGTATCAAAGGACTTTTGTGTGGTTTTTATAGACCGCAATAACGATTATCAAATTTGATAATAAAAGAAATGACAGTTAAATAACTGTAATTAACTTTTTAATTAACACTTAGAATTAATAGTATCAATCATTACTCTAATAATTCAATAATTAGATAATTGCTGTTTTATATCTAGAGACGAGATACACCCATACGAATAAAAAATCGAATTTTTTATTGGATCAAATTACCCAAAACACTCCGAGTGTCGAATAACACATCATGATTCAGTCAGTATTAACAAATAAAAAAGTTTGATCAAATATATTGGGTGTCTCGTAAATAATGTCGGTTTCGAATGTCTATAAATAATTATACAGAAATAAAAATTAATATTCGAAGTACATCCCATCGTATTTCATGGTTTCAACCCAACGTGAGCCAGATTTTTCTTACCTTTGGGCAAAAAATCTCCCTTAGATTCAAAGTTTTTCCCAAACAATCTTTCAGCCGGGCAGGATTTATTTACACAATCGACGTTTCGGTTAATTCTGGGTTCTCCAATACAATATTGTCTAAATTTGCAGTACTAACTAAATCAATTGGACAGGAGGTCAAAAATAGATGTTAGGATAGCGATTTATTTTTATATGACAAAACTTCTAGTTCTAAAAACGTTGACATACAGTATAGTACCATGATTTGAGGGTGATTTGGACACTAGATATGGTCCTATGAAGTGTCGTGACATCTGGGGTGCTCCAAAAGAAATTAGTTACTAGTAGTATTGCAATTTGTTGATCAAAATTTTATGATTAACACAATCGAAAGCCTTAGAAAAATCACGGAGAGTTATTGCATTGGAAGGATGGTTGTTTAGGCACCGGAAACTTCATATAAAATCAGCAACTCCGTACTTATATCTAGAAGATATTTTGTACTCTGCGTAAAATGCTCTCAAAGAAGGCTAATGTCCATGGGTTTTTGTGTCCCGCTTCCTAAAATATTGATACTACTTTTTCAAGGCAGGTACTTAAAAGCCTTTTCTATAAGGTTCACAGAATCGCTGGCTTACTCGCAGATTCTGCAAATGTCTTCCTCAACCATGCCTATCTTCTTAAGATGGTGCTTGACGGAGTAATAACCTTTTAAAAGATCGACCACCAGTTTGTTGTCGTTTCTGGTCATTACCAGAAGCTTGTTTTGAATCTTTTGGATTGTCTTAAGCCTGGAGTGTTCCTCCAGAGAGAATCTGATTCTTTAGAGAGATGATGAAAACTGCTGAAGATCACGAAGTTGCAAAACCACAGAAATAATTAAGAAATGAAACTTTTCGTTGATGGCAGGCTAGTGAAGAATCTGCAAATGTCTTCCTCAACCATGCCTATCTTCTTAAGATGGTGCTTGAAGGAGTAACAACCTTTTAAAAGATCGACCACCAGTTTGTTGTCGTTTCTGGTCATTACCAGAAGCTTGTTTTGAATCTTTTGGATTGTCTTAAGCCGGGAGTGTTCCTCCAGAGAGAATCTGATTCTTTAGAGATACAAAGAAAACTGCTGAAGGTCACGAAGTTGCATAACCACAGAAATAATTAAGAAATGAAACTTTTCGTTGATGGCAGGCTAGTGAAGAATCTGCAAATGTCTTCCTCAACCATGCCTATCTTCTTAAGATGGTGCTTGAAGGAGTAACAACGTTTTAAAAGATCGACCACCAGTTTGTTGTCGTTTCTGGTCATTACCAGAAGCTTGTTTTGAATCTTTTGGATTGTCTTAAGCCGGGAGTGTTCCTCCAGAGAGAATCTGATTCTTTAGAGATACAAAGAAAACTGCTGAAGGTCACGAAGTTGCATAACCACAGAAATAATTAAGAAATGAAACTTTTCGTTGATGGCAGGCTAGTGAAGAATCTGCAAATGTCTTCCTCAACCATGCCTATCTTCTTAAGATGGTGCTTGACGGAGTAATAACCTTTTAAAAGATCGACCACCAGTTTGTTGTCGTTTCTGGTCATTACCAGAAGCTTGTTTTGAATCTTTTGGATTGTCTTAAGCCGGGAGTGTTCTTCCAGAGAGAATCTGATTCTTTAGAGATACAAAGAAAACTGCTGAAGGTCACGAAGTTGCATAACCACAGAAATAATTAAGAAATGAAACTTTTCGTTGATGGCAGGCTAGTGAAGAATCTGCAAATGTCTTCCTCAACCATGCCTATCTTCTTAAGATGGTGCTTGAAGGAGTAACAACCTTTTAAAAGATCGACCACCAGTTTGTTGTCGTTTCTGGTCATTACCAGAAGCTTGTTTTGAATCTTTTGGATTGTCTTAAGCCGGGAGTGTTCCTCCAGAGAGAATCTGATTCTTTAGAGATACAAAGAAAACTGCTGAGGGTCACGAAGTTGCAAAACCACAGAAATAATTAAGAAATGAAACTTTTCGTTGATGGCAGGCTAGTGAAGAATCTGCAAATGTCTTCCTCAACCATGCCTATCTTCTTAAGATGGTGCTTGAAGGAGTAACAACCTTTTAAAAGATCGACCACCAGTTTGTTGTCGTTTCTGGTCATTACCAGAAGCTTGTTTTGAATCTTTTGGATTGTCTTAAGCCTGGAGTGTTCCTCCAGAGAGAATCTGATTCTTTAGAGAGATGATGAAAACTGCTGAAGATCACGAAGTTGCAAAACCACAGAAATAATTAAGAAATGAAACTTTTCGTTGATGGCAGGCTAGTGAAGAATCTGCAAATGTCTTCCTCAACCATGCCTATCTTCTTAAGATGGTGCTTGACGGAGTAATAACCTTTTAAAAGATCGACCACCAGTTTGTTGTCGTTTCTGGTCATTACCAGAAGCTTGTTTTGAATCTTTTGGATTGTCTTAAGCCTGGAGTGTTCCTCCATAGAGAATCTGATTCTTTAGAGAGATGAAGAAAACTGCTGAAGATCACGAAGTTGCAAAACCACAGAAATAATTAAGAAATGAAACTTTTCGTTGATGGCAGGCTAGTGAAGAATCTGCAAATGTCTTCCTTAACCATGCCTATCTTCTTAAAATGGTGCTTGAAGGAGTAACAACGTTTTAAAAGATCGACCACCAGTTTGTTGTCGTTTCTGGTCATTACCAGAAGCTTGTTTTGAATCTTTTGGATTGTCTTAAGCCTGGAGTGTTCCTCCAGAGAGAATCTGATTCTTTAGAGATACAAAGAAAACTGCTGAAGGTCACGAAGTTGCATAACCACAGAAATAATTAAGAAATGAAACTTTTCGTTGATGGCAGGCTAGTGAAGAATCTGCAAATGTTTTCCTCAACCATGCCTATCTTCTTAAGATGGTGCTTGACGGAGTAATAACCTTTTAAAAGATCGACCACCAGTTTGTTGTCGTTTCTGGTCATTACCAGAAGCTTGTTTTGAATCTTTTGGATTGTCTTAAGCCTGGAGTGTTCCTCCAGAGAGAATCTGATTCTTTAGAGATACAAAGAAAACTGCTGAAGGTCACGAAGTTGCATAACCACAGAAATAATTAAGAAATGAAACTTTTCGTTGATGGCAGGCTAGTGAATTCCATTTTGAAAAGGTTGTTATAGAAATATTGATTTTTTGATCGTTTTGAGTGAAATTTGAACAATTTCCGTCCAATGATTTATTGATGGCCGCGTATTTTAGTATTCGATTTATTTTCGGCCGATATAAATCACAAAGCAACCGAATTAAACAGATTAACAATTATACCTGTTCCCGTGTTGCGAAAGCAGGTGTTTTGAAATCGTAAAGGTGATCGCTTACTCACTACTTGGCACCGAGACAAATACAAAAATAAAACAAAACTTTGACTCTCCCTCTAACGTAAACAATTTCAGTTTGATCCGTTGGAACGATAGGAACCCATGAAAAATTGCCTTCTAAAATATTTATGTCTGAACCAATACGATCGGAGCAATAAAAATGGGTAAGCGCAGGATTTTTTGATTATTAATTATTTCTGGTACATAAAAATTGCCAACTTATAAATTGTGTTAAAATTTTGAAACTGGAAAACCGATTATTTGCTATAAAATCGAAATGGCTTTCAAGAATCTGCCCTCAGGAGGAAGAGTTCTTGGAGGATGCCGAAATGCTCTTTTTGGGAGATGATTGCCCAGACAACTGCCGGGCTTACAAGATTTGTACCAAGTTCAACATTTTAATAATAATAATAATAACTTTATCAAGAATGTACTGCGTGTTATTCCGGGTACTTATGGAACTACCTTGGTAATTTAATATCAACGAATCTATGTCAAATCTAAATTCTACGAATTTAAAAACAACGAGCTAGTATTACATTCTGTTTATCCAATAAAAATTAATTAATTTTTCATTTGGTAATACAAATCTCGGCATTCAGAATTAGTTTTTTTTTCTAATGATTTCAAGTTCCGACACATTTATAGTGTATAATGGTTTTAATGAATGGAATTAGTACTAAGCGTAGGTCGAATCGTGGTACGTAGGCGTGCGAATGTAGATTGAAAGTGATCCGAAAATCAAAACTTTTTTCCCATCATAATTTAGTTTTAACCAATAGGTGTGGTCGAATAGTAAATTTAAACAAATCATTCTCTTTTAATTCATAATATTTTCTTATTTAAGTGTGACTGTAATGTTTTAAATAATTTTTCAACTAATTTATATATCAAATACACTATTCACCAACTAATACTTTATATTCATTTATAATTTTAGTCTACTACTAGTAAACTCTCCAATGATTTCGTATTTTATTGTTGGGCTCCCATTTTCAAATATTTGTTTGTTTTATCATGATTTTTTGATTCTAGACTTATTACAATTTTCTTATAACTCCCTCTGGATACTGTACATTGTCTGTTCTGAAAGTAGGAAGACTCATTTTTTTATTTAAAAATTCATTCATGAAAATATCTAGTTAAATTTTCTCAAAATAGCACTCTTCTACATCTACATACCTCTGCCAACGGGTTTTCCAGTTTTCGTACGCCTAGACCGGAATGCTGTTGAACCGCCTCTATCCAGCCGTGATGCTTTCCATTTAGCGTCGATTCCTTTTTCGGGAATAGGAAAAAGTCTGGTGGAGCCAAGAAAATCCCAGCAGATCGCTTTCCCGTTGGCCTTTTTTGCTTAATCGTGTCCAACTTCGCACGCGTTTTCCTCAAGGCCAAGTTTTCTGTAACGATTTTAAAACTAGATTCGAGGAATTCTCAATTTAGTCTCGTGGGGCCAAGAAAATGCCGGCAGATCGCTTGCCCGTTTGCCTTTTGTTTCATCGTGTCCAACTTCGCACGCGTTTTCCTCAAGGCCAAGTTTTCTGTAACGATTTTAAAACTAGATTCGAGGAATTCTCAATTTAGTCTCGTGGGGCCAAGAAAATGCCGGCAGATCGCTTGCCCGTTGGCCTTCTTGCTTAATCGTGTCGAACTTATCACGCGTTTTCCTCTAAGCCAAGTTTTCTATCACGATTTTAAAACTAGATTCGAGGAATTCTCAATTTAGTCTCGTGGGGCCAAGAAAATCCCGGCAGATCGCTTTCCCGTTGGCCTTTTTTGCTTAATCGTGTCCAACTTCGCACGCGTTTTCCTCAAGGCCAAGTTTTCTGTAACGATTTTAAAACTAGATTCGAGGAATTCTCAATTTAGTCTCGTGGGGCCAAGAAAATGCCGGCAGATCGCTTTCCCGTTGGCCTTTTTTGCTTAATCGTGTCCAACTTCGCACGCGTTTTCCTCAAGGCCAAGTTTTCTGTAACGATTTTAAAACTAGATTCGAGGAATTCTCAATTTAGTCTCGTGGGGCCAAGAAAATGCCGGCAGATCGCTTGCCCGTTGGCCTTCTTGCTTAATCGTGTCGAACTTATCACGCGTTTTCCTCTAAGCCAAGTTTTCTGTAACGATTTTAAAACTAGATTCGAGGAATTCTCAATTTAGTCTCGTGGGGCCAAGAAAATGCCGGCAGATCGCTTGCCCGTTGGCCTTTTTTGCTTAATCGTGTCCAACTTCGCACGCGTTTTCCTCTAAGCCAAGTTTTCTATCACGATTTTAAAACTAGATTCGAGGAATTCTCAATTTAGTCTCGTGGGGCCAAGAAAATCCCGGCAGATCGCTTTCCCGTTGGCCTTTTTTGCTTAATCGTGTCCAACTTCGCACGCGTTTTCCTCAAGGCCAAGTTTTCTGTAACGATTTTAAAACTAGATTCGAGGAATTCTCAATTTACTCTCGTGGGGCCAAGAAAATCCCGACAGATCGCTTGCCCGTTGGCCTTCTTGCTTAATCGTGTCGAACTTATCACGCGTTTTCCTCTAAGCCAAGTTTTCTATCACGATTTTAAAACTAGATTCGAGGAATTCTCAATTTAGTCTCGTGGGGCCAAGAAAATCCCGGCAGATCGCTTTCCCGTTGGCCTTTTTTGCTTAATCGTGTCCAACTTCGCACGCGTTTTCCTCAAGGCCAAGTTTTCTGTAACGATTTTAAAACTAGATTCGAGGAATTCTCAATTTAGTCTCGTGGGGCCAAGAAAATGCCGGCAGATCGCTTGCCCGTTGGCCTTCTTGCTTAATCGTGTCGAACTTATCACGCGTTTTCCTCTAAGCCAAGTTTTCTGTAACGATTTTAAAACTAGATTCGAGGAATTCTCAATTTAGTCTCGTGGGGCCAAGAAAATGCCGGCAGATCGCTTGCCCGTTGGCCTTTTTTGCTTAATCGTGTCCAACTTCGCACGCGTTTTCCTCTAAGCCAAGTTTTCTATCACGATTTTAAAACTAGATTCGAGGAATTCTCAATTTAGTCTCGTGGGGCCAAGAAAATCCCGGCAGATCGCTTTCCCGTTGGCCTTTTTTGCTTAATCGTGTCCAACTTCGCACGCGTTTTCCTCAAGGCCAAGTTTTCTGTAACGATTTTAAAACTAGATTCGAGGAATTCTCAATTTAGTCTCGTGGGGCCAAGAAAATGCCGGCAGATCGCTTGCCCGTTGGCCTTCTTGCTTAATCGTGTCGAACTTATCACGCGTTTTCCTCTAAGCCAAGTTTTCTATCACGATTTTAAAACTAGATTCGAGGAATTCTCAATTTAGTCTCGTGGGGCCAAGAAAATCCCGGCAGATCGCTTTCCCGTTGGCCTTTTTTGCTTAATCGTGTCCAACTTCGCACGCGTTTTCCTCAAGGCCAAGTTTTCTGTAACGATTTTAAAACTAGATTCGAGGAATTCTCAATTTAATCTCGTGGGGCCAAGAAAATGCCGGCAGATCGCTTGCCCGTTGGCCTTTTTTGCTTAATCGTGTCCAACTTCGCACGCGTTTTCCTCAAGGCCAAGATTTCTGTAACGATTTTAAAACTAGATTCGAGGAATTCACAATTTACTCTCGTGGGGCCAAGAAAATCCCGACAGATCGCTTGCCCGTTGGCCTTTTGCTTAACCGTGTCCAACTTCGCACGTATTTTCCCCAAGGCCAAGTTTTCTGTCACGATTTTAAAACTAGGTTCGAGGAATCCACAATTTAGTCGCATGGGACCAAGAAAATCCCGGCAGATCGCTTTCCCGTTGGCCTTTTTTGCTTAATCGTGTCCAACTTCGCACGCGTTTTCCTCAAGGCCAAGTTTTCTGTAACGATTTTAAAACTAGATTCGAGGAATTCTCAATTTAGTCTCGTGGGGCCAAGAAAATGCCGGCAGATCGCTTGCCCGTTGGCCTTTTTTGCTTAATCGTGTCCAACTTCGCACGCGTTTTCCTCAAGGCCAAGATTTCTGTAACGATTTTAAAACTAGATTCGAGGAATTCTCAATTTAGTCTCGTGGGGCCAAGAAAATGCCGGCAGATCGCTTTCCCGTTGGCCTTTTTTGCTTAATCGTGTCCAACTTCGCACGCGTTTTCCTCAAGGCCAAGTTTTCTGTAACGATTTTAAAACTAGATTCGAGGAATTCTCAATTTAGTCTCGTGGGGCCAAGAAAATCCCGGCAGATCGCTTTCCCGTTGTCATTTTTTGCTTAATCGTGTCCAACTTCGCACGCACTTTCCTCAAGGCCAAGTTTTCTGTAACGATTTTAAAACTAGATTCGAGGAATTCTCAATTTAGTCTCGTGGGGCCAAGAAAATGCCGGCAGATCACTTGCCCGTTGGCCTTTTTTGCTTAATCGTGTCCAACTTCGCACGCGTTTTCCTCAAGGCCAAGATTTCTGTAACGATTTTAAAACTAGATTCGAGGAATTCTCAATTTAGTCTCGTGGGGCCAAAAAAATCCCGGCAGATCGCTTTCCCGTTGGCCTTTTTTGCTTAATCGTGTCCAACTTCGCACGCGTTTTCCTCAAGGCCAAGTTTTCTGTAGCGATTTTAAAACTAGATTCGAGGAATTCTCAATTTAGTCTCGTGGGGCCAAGAAAATGCCGGCAGATCGCTTGCCCGTTGGCCTTTTTTGCTTAATCGTGTCCAACTTCGCACGCACTTTCCTCAAGGCCAAGTTTTCTGTAACGATTTTAAAACTAGATTCGAGGAATTCTCAATTTAGTCTCGTGGGGCCAAGAAAATGCCGGCAGATCGCTTGCCCGTTGGCCTTTTTTGCTTAATCGTGTCCAACTTCGCACGCGTTTTCCTCAAGGCCAAGATTTCTGTAACGATTTTAAAACTAGATTCGAGGAATTCTCAATTTAGTCTCGTGGGGCCAAAAAAATCCCGGCAGATCGCTTTCCCGTTGGCCTTTTTTGCTTAATCGTGTCCAACTTCGCACGCGTTTTCCTCAAGGCCAAGTTTTCTGTAACGATTTTAAATCTAGATTCGAGGAATTCTCAATTTAGTCTCGTGGGGCCAAAAAAATCCCGGCAGATCGCTTTCCCGTTGGCCTTTTTTGCTTAATCGTGTCCAACTTCGCACGCGTTTTCCTCAAGGCCAAGTTTTCTGTAACGATTTTAAAACTAGATTCGAGGAATTCTCAATTTAGTCTCGTGGGGCCAAGAAAATCCCGGCAGATCGCTTTCCCGTTGTCATTTTTTGCTTAATCGTGTCCAACTTCGCACGCACTTTCCTCAAGGCCAAGTTTTCTGTAACGATTTTAAAACTAGATTCGAGGAATTCTCAATTTAGTCTCGTGGGGCCAAGAAAATGCCGGCAGATCGCTTGCCCGTTGGCCTTTTTTGCTTAATCGTGTCCAACTTCGCACGCGTTTTCCTCAAGGCCAAGATTTCTGTAACGATTTTAAAACTAGATTCGAGGAATTCTCAATTTAGTCTCGTGGGGCCAAGAAAATGCCGGCAGATCGCTTGCCCGTTGGCCTTTTGCTTAACCGTGTCCAACTTCGCACGTATTTTCCCCAAGGCCAAGTTTTCTGTCACGATTTTAAAACTAGGTTCGAGGAATCCACATTTTAGTCGCATGGGGCCAAGAAAATCCCGGCAGATCGCTTTCCCGTTGGCCTTTTTTGCTTAATCGTGTCCAACTTCGCACGCGTTTTCCTCAAGGCCAAGTTTTCTGTAACGATTTTAAAACTAGATTCGAGGAATTCTCAATTTAGTCTCGTGGGGCCAAGAAAATCCCGGCAGATCGCTTTCCCGTTGGCCTTTTTTGCTTAATCGTGTCCAACTTCGCACGCGTTTTCCTCAAGGCCAAGATTTCTGTAACGATTTTAAAACTAGATTCGAGGAATTCTCAATTTAGTCTCGTGGGGCCAAGAAAATGCCGGCAGATCGCTTGCCCGTTGGCCTTTTTTGCTTAATCGTGTCCAACTTCGCACGCGTTTTCCTCAAGGCCAAGATTTCTGTAACGATTTTAAAACTAGATTCGAGGAATTCTCAATTTAGTCTCGTGGGGCCAAGAAAATGCCGGCAGATCGCTTGCCCGTTGGCCTTTTGCTTAACCGTGTCCAACTTCGCACGTATTTTCCCCAAGGCCAAGTTTTCTGTCACGATTTTAAAACTAGGTTCGAGGAATCCACATTTTAGTCGCATGGGGCCAAGAAAATGCCGGCAGATCGCTTGCCCGTTGGCCTTTTTTGCTTAATCGTGTCCAACTTCGCACGCGTTTTCCTCAAGGCCAAGATTTCTGTAACGATTTTAAAACTAGATTCGAGGAATTCTCAATTTAGTCTCGTGGGGCCAAGAAAATGCCGGCAGATCGCTTGCCCGTTGGCCTTTTTTGCTTAATCGTGTCCAACTTCGCACGCGTTTTCCTCAAGGCCAAGATTTCTGTAACGATTTTAAAACTAGATTCGAGGAATTCTCAATTTAGTCTCGTGGGGCCAAGAAAATCCCGGCAGATCGCTTTCCCGTTGGCCTTTTTTGCTTAATCGTGTCCAACTTCGCACGCGTTTTCCTCAAGGCCAAGTTTTCTGTAACGATTTTAAAACTAGATTCGAGGAATTCTCAATTTAGTCTCGTGGGGCCAAGAAAATGCCGGCAGATCGCTTGCCCGTTTGCCTTTTGTTTCATCGTGTCCAACCTCGCACACACCTTCCGCCTTACTGGTCCTAGGGCATCCAGAACGGTCGTCGTCTTCCACACCAAATCTAGCCATGTCCTTATTGATCGCCCCAGTGACAAGATGTTTCGGTTCACAGTACAATCGGTCTACTCTCTTCAACGGCATTGAGCCGATTACCGATTTTTTCCCAATAAATCTATCCTCTAATCGTGTGGGCGTAGACCACAAGTTCGCTCAGTAAAAAACCAGTCCTACTACTTTCAGAACAGATCTTGTATACTATCGTTTATGATTATATGGTTTTAAATAACATTTAGGATATCTTTCGAAAAAAAAAACAAAAGTTTGTGGTTACTTATACAGATTGTCTCTTGCAAGATAGTATATATGTACTAGAAGAAGCAAATAATACAGTGAAAGAAAAAATAACAAAGGATTGCCGTGGTGGTAACCAGAACAGGATTGAGAAATGAGAAACACATAAACGCATTCCGTTTGGTAAGCAGTTTATACAGCATTTTTTCGTACTATTTGGAGGTGCAAGGTTGATGAATTTTGGCTATCCGGTCATCATCCATAACATTTTTCACTTCGCTAACTTGCTCATTCCGTTTTTCCTCTGGTGGTTCCATATAGTAACTCACATTAGTTGTTCCAAGTAGATTGTTTCGGTTCGTAGACAACTTTCAAAATACCTATTGCTACTTTTAGTTGATATGCGTCATATTCCCAAAACTCGTCAAATAATATGAAGGTCAGATCTAACGACGAAAATTTACATGCACCCCTAGACGACGTTCCTACATACGTTTACGTTTGGAACGTTTTAGCTGTTGGAAATGTTAAAGTTGAAGTTTATAAATTGTTGATAATTATTTGGTTATAACCAGTCAATGCAACGCTTCGGTTGTTACATATTGTACGTCTTCTCCAAAGGTATATTATTGGTATATCAATTTCCTTAGAACATCCTCATTTTTGGCTACAAGGAAATTCATCGTCGGTGATTCGATTGTTCATGATTACAAATTGAAGAGGATCAAAATAAAACTTGTCTTCTTTCTTGATACTCTGCTTGCTTATATTCTTATACTCGGTTGTGCTTTGATGCTTGTCTGGCCAAATTAGTCTCCTAGATTTGACGAAAATTTTTGGATATTTTGACCAAGGCTTGAGTACTTGTCAAATCTAGAAGCAACACGTTTCTAAGTTCTAGTAAATTCACAAACAAATATTATTAAATTGATTATTTATATGATTCAACGTCAGATTTTTGAAAATTATTATGGGTTTTGATTCATATTTTAGTAGTGCTGAGTATAGACCGACAGTTTCCTGTCGGTCGTCTACTTTGATTCCGATTCCAAAATGTTTTTCGACCGTTATAAATAAATGCACAGAAAATGTGTTAACGTAAATAGATTTCAAAAATACGGGAAACTAATTTTGGCTCACTAGAATGTAATTCGAGATATTACTACATATCATGATAATAATTTATCATTAAAAACTTCGTTTATAATTCATCAGAAAATACAGTGTGTACCAAATGAATTCTACTTATGAATCCACTTTGAAAAGAGCTTCCGGATGTTCAAACACTTTCCTTCAATATATTTAGAGTCGCAGCTGTCTCAATCAGCTCTATTGTACGATTATTTGAGGTTATGTTTTGGACTTTATCGATGTTTTCGTCGATGAAGCCTCTGCTTGTATCATTCTCGGCGATTATTTTATTTAAACTTAGATACCACGAAAAAACTGGATAGAAGCATGTAGAAAGATTACTGTGCAATGGAACAAGACTGGCTGTGAAAAAGTTGATGAATTACGTTATTGAGGCAACAATCATAAAGAAAATGTCTTAATTTCGCGTATATCGCTGATTTCCACAGATTTCCCATTCGCTTTTAAACTGGCCGTTGCAATGACCATAAATAAATCGCAAGGCTTATTTCGCGCATGGACAATTATACATTGAAACCTTATATACAGATAGTATTTTAGGAAAACTGTTTGTAAGTAAGCAACATCAAGTGTAATTAATCGAAAAAAAGTATTAAAACTTCATTTATTCTTTTATTAATCGATTGAAGGCATTACGAAGTCTGCCTAGTCGGCTAGTTTAAATATAAATTCGGTTGGATGGCTTCGTTAAATTGATATTGCTAATTTGAGTTTCGTATTTTTTCTGACCTTGAAATTGATCCAAAGGCACGGCGACATCCATAAAGATTATCGTTTTTCTTTTTATTCAAATATTTATAATTATACATAAAAAACCAGACGTTAATAACTGAAATATAAATTCTTCTTAATTAATTTTATGTTCGAGTTTGAGCGATAAAAATTTGACATGGCGTCGGGATATTGCAAATATACAAATATTGGAAAAATTTTACGAAACAGGAATTTCAATGTAAATACTTAAAAAAACTTTAAGGTTATAACTTTTTTATTACCATATTCGTATATAAATGCAAAATAAGCAAAGATCTGACACAAGGAAATCCATTATTCATAACACTTTTCGACTTAGTTCGAAAAATCATACTATATTCCATATTTATCAATGAGAGAGTAATAAAATGAATAACCATTCGTATTCTATAGGCGCATCAATTATTTTCACTAATATTTACAACGATTGAAACAATCATTTCTTCAGTAATATTGTCCAACTTTAACATTTTCATCTTTAATCGTATGATTAACTGCCTTTTCCCAGTTTTCAGGCTCCACCTTATTCACAGCCTCCAAAAACAACTGTTCAATATCATTCATTCTGTAAGAATTTTTTTTTTAAACTTCTCCCTTTATATTTGCCCAATTTAGGGGGGTACCAGAACGGAAAAGACGTTTACGAGCTTATCTCTACGTTGTAGCATCCTTATCGCCATGTCTAACCGCAGCATCGAAGTATCGAAATACGGGATATGTTAAAAAGAGATGACATTACGTGTTTTCCAAGTAGGTACTTCTAATAAATTCAAGATAAGCAAAGATCTGACACAAGGAAATCCATTATTCATAACTCTTTTCGACTTAGTTCGAAAAATCATACTATATTCCATATTTATCAATGAGAGAGTAATAAAATGAATAACCATTCGTATTCTATAGGCGCATCACTTATTTTCACTAATATTTACAACGATTGGAACAATCATTTCTTCAGTAATATTGTCCAACTTTAACATTTTCATCTTTAATCGTATGACTAACTGCCTTTTCCCAGTTTTCAGGCTCCACGTTATTCATAGCCTCCAAAAACAACTGTTCAATATCATTCATTCTGTAAGAATTTTTTTTTTAAACTTCTCCCTTTATATTTGCCCAATTTAGGGGGGTACCAGAACGGAAAAGACGTTTACGAGCTTATCTCTACGTTGTAGCATCCTTATCGCCATGTCTAACCGCAGCATCGAAGTATCGAAATACGGGATATGTTAAAAAGAGATGACGTTACGTGTTTTCCAAGTAGGTACTTCTAATAAATTCAAGTTAAGCAAAGATCTGACACAAGGAAATCCATTATTCATAACTCTTTTCGACTTAGTTCGAAAAATCATACTATATTCCATATTTATCAATGAGAGAGTAATAAAATGAATAACCATTCGTATTCTATAGGCGAATCACTTATTTTCACTAATATTTACAACGATTGAAACAATCATTTCTTCAGTAATATTGTCCAACTTTAACATTTTCATCTTTAATCGTATGATTAACTGCCTTTTCCCAGTTTTCAGGCTCCACGTTATTCATAGCCTCCAAAAACAACTGTTCAATATCATTCATTCTGTAAGAATTTTTTTTTAAACTTCTCCCTTTATATTTGCCCAATTTAGGGGGGTACCAGAACGGAAAAGACGTTTACGAGCTTATCTCTACGTTGTAGCATCCTTATCGCCATGTCTAACCGCAGCATCGAAATTCCGAAATACGGGATATGTTAAAGAGAGATGACGTTACGTGTTTTCCAAGTTGACAAAATTGAAATACGGGGAGTACGTGTTTAGTTCACAATGTTATGGTGAAGATCTAATCACGCTCATTTAACGAGTTTCTACAATTTATTCAATTTCTTATTTTAAGTGAACACAAAGTTGTTTTTTCTCACAGAACCGGGATGAAACTTGGTAGTCTTTGAATTTAGCCAATTCTGTGAATCCAAACCAAGAAGAAAATAATGGGAGGAGGTTAGACACAGTATAAGTGAGGGATTGTGGAAATGAGGCAAGCAACAGAAAAAATGGAAAGTGTAAGAGATCTCGAAATAAACATACCTGGGAACTGTAATCAACAAAACCTAAATTGGATCCTAGCGCGGAGCTAAGAGCAAAAATAACCAAAGTGAAAGCTGAAATAATCCTCTACAATCATGATCTTAACCTTGAAACCTTGATGGCTCGATGTTATGTCTTTCATGTCCTCTTACACACCACAGAGGCATGGACGTGTAGAAAATCTTCTTAACGTTTGGAAGCGTTTGCGATATGTAACTTGGATCGAAGGAATTACGAACAAAACTTTAGAAATCGTCAATATTATAAAACAGAATGGAATACTTTGGTCATGTGATGCACAACCCTGTGAAATACGATCTTCTTCATTTGAATCATTAAGTCATTTCGCGTTGAAGTCAATTAAGCAAAATATAGCCAAAATGGAAGCCAACGGTCATGGCACAATCGTTTTATGTTTACAAACGATTTCAACGTTACTCCTGTGGTTCAAAGTATCAGTTTAGAGCCACGTCTCTACGTTCCAGAAATTAGTTTCTTTGTAGTGTGATTATATCTCAGGAAATGATCTAAATCAATATGGAGACTAAAAGGTGGTTCCAGCATCGTTGCATGCTCAAAAATTCCTTGTAAAGAGGAAGTTGACAAATGACAGATGTCTAAATCGTAATAATTGATTCTGTTTAGAATAAAAACACGATGTCGTTCAGTATTTACTGATGCCATAATTATAATTACAAAAGTAGAAAAATAAAAAATGAAATGGGCGCGATTTGAACCTGGGACCTTCCGCATGTGTGCTTCGTACTCGATCCATTATACTACGGAGACGTTAATAATAGTTTTTTTAACGCACTAGTGCGTAAAATAAAGTTTTACGCACTCGAAAGTATGTACTTTATTTTGGATGGATGCGATTAAACAAAAATTATTTCGACATTGTCATCATTTCTGGCTCTCGTTATTTTCAAACGTACGTTTATGATTACATCTCAGTAACATTCATTAGTCATAAAACTTCGGAAAATAGCTTTTGATGTTGATTTGGGCGTTAGCGAAGCATTAGAAGATTTGTCTCTGTAATTATTTTCGAACTGCGTTCAAAATTAATTTAGATGTAGTTCCTGATTGTTGGGGTAATTTAGGCGTCTTCAGTTATTTTGCCAGAATTTAAAATTATATTTTATTAATGTTCGTAGTATAAACATCAAAGAAAATTGGATATTTTCACAGTAAATCAAGCGTATATTTGAATATGTCTAATTTAAGTTATCCGCAGACTTCGGGAGGATCATAACAAGTCATTAAATTTGATTCACGCAAAAAAATCAAATCAAATAATGACATCCTGACATTCTACACATCAGTTATTAGAGACAAGAGCTTAGAGCGTTTGTAGACGTCCGTTTTTTTCACCGGACATAAATCATACACCACAGCGAATCCGGTAAAAAACACGGTCCGTTATACGGTGAAAAATACGGACGTCTATAAGCGCCCTAACAAAAAAGTTTTCCCTATTATGAATAGTTTCTGATCTGATTGTGTCTGTCTTCTAGATATTAACTAAATTAAACTCTTTTTGTGAATGCTGATTTTGATTGGTAGTACAAAAATTCATTCCTCGTATATAGACAGAAGATAATAGTCCAGGAGCTGACAATCTAAAAAATTCCCTCATACCGTGCATGTAATTTTTTAATGAAAATTGATAGTTCAAAACTATAGGAATCGAAAACGCGAGTTTTGCGTGGATTTGCAAAATCGGAAAAATCGATAAATGTTTCTCTTTAATAGTATGAAATGGTTTGTCTAAAGTGTATTCGATAAAAAATTTCATTCTCTTTTAGAAAAAATTTACGCAAACCCAGTAGATTCAGACAAGCCTTTTTTTAAATTGTGTCATGAGGGAGGAAACTTCCTTTTCATTACGTAACATTTTTTTATTTTGTACGTTTCAATGTATTCTTTAAGATTATCTTGGTTTGCGGGCTTAGAAACGGTCGAAAATATCCAGCAAACCAGCTTAAAATCCATTGACTCCGAACTCTCTTTCGATAAATAAAATTATAATCAATGAATATAACCTAGAATAAATATTTCTCTGTGGAACTACTATTCGTAATGATTATAATTTTTTAAAGAAATTTATGAATTAAATAAATCTCACCCGGCCACGCCACTGCGTATGGCAAACTGTATCCTGCAGGAATATTTCGAAGAAATTGTGTACATTTGCAAAATCGGAAAAATCGATAAATGTTTCTCTTTAATAGTATGAAATGGTTTGTCTAAAGTGTATTCGCTAGAAAATTTCATTCTCTTTTAGAAAAAATTTACGCAAACCCGGTAGATTCAGACAAGCCTTTTTTTAAATTGTGTCATGAGGGAGGAAACTTCGTTTTCATTACGTAACATTCTTTTATTTTGTAAGTTTCAGTGTATTCTTTAAGATTATCTTGGTTTGCGGGCTTAGAAACGGCCAAAAATATCCAGCAAACCAGCTTAAAATCCATTGACTCCGAACTCTCTTTCTATAAATAGAATTATAGTCAATTAATATAACCTAGAATAAATATTTCTCTGTGGAACTACTATTCGTAATGATTATAATTTTTTAAAGAAATTTATGAATTAAATAAATCTCACCCGGCCACGCCACTGCGTATGGCAAACTGTATCCTGCAGGAATATTTCGAAGAAATTGTGTACATTTGCAAAACAGAAAAATCGATAAATGTTTCTCTTTAATAGTATGAAATGGTTTGTCTAAAGTGTATTCGATAGAAAATTTCATTCTCTTTTAGAAAAAATTTACGCAAACCCGGTAGATTCAGACAAGCCTTTTTTTAAATTGTGTCATGAGGGAGGAAACTTCGTTTTCATTACGTAACATTCTTTTATTTTGTAAGTTTCAGTGTATTCTTTAAGATTATCTTGGTTTGCGGGCTTAGAAACGGTCGAAAATATCCAGCAAACCAGCTTAAAATCCATTGACTCCGAACTCTCTTTCTATAAATAGAATTATAGTCAATGAATATAACCTAGAATAAATATTTCTCTGTGGAACTACTATTCGTAATGATTATAATTTTTTAAAGAAATTTATGAATTAAATAAATCTCACCCAGCCACGCTACTGCGTATAGCAAACTGTATCCTGCAGGAATATTTCGAAGAAATTGTGTACAAATGCCTTCCGACAGCTTCGATCAATAGAAAGACATTTATGTTTACGATTCGATATTTTCATTGGTAAACAGTGGAGATGATGAGTCCACGTGGACTGACAATTTGTTAGATATTTACCGGGGACTAAACATTATTTTTCATTTCTTAATTTGGTATGAGTGCCGATTGTACTTCGCATAACTGTCTTCTGCAATTGATATTGGAAGAACTGTACTTCTGCAAAAACTATGGAGACTTGCGAATAAAGCACGAGTTTCAACCTTTACTTCCTTGGTTTTTCCAATTTTAAGTCTAAATTTGCGAGAATTAAAAATATTCGCATACGAGCTTCACAAAGTATAAATCACGGCATGTTGTTTAGTTTCGCAAGGTTAGTTGGGACTAAACTACAATCATAAATACCAAAGAAATAATTCACAGTAGAAAATAATAAATCAGCCGGTAATTGCAAATTTCAAGTTGTCGCACTCACAGATAAAATATGAAAATTCGCGGAAATTATTTTTGGTTTGTAAGACACCATTTTTGCTACAAATTTGCTATAAAAAATTCTGTTAATTATCGAAAAGAATATGGGTCGTGGGCTCAAGCCGTAAGTAAAAATTTTTATCATTAGAAATAGTATTTTCACAGAGAAACATTCATTCATTTACTATAATTTTATTTATCGAAAATGAGTCCGGTGTTAATGGATATTAACCCGTATAAAATTCGATAAGCATCTAACAAATCGTCAGTCCACGTGGACTCATCATCTCCACTGTTTACCAAATATCGAATCCTAAACATAAATCTATTTCTATTAGTCGAAATCGTCGGAAGGCGTATGTACACAATTTCATCGAAATATTCCTGCAGGATACAGTTTGCCATACGCAGTGGCGTGGCTGGGTGAGATTTATTTAATTCATAAATTTCTTTAAAAAATTATAATCATTACGAATGGTAGTTCCACAGAGAAATATTTATTCTAGGTTATATTCATTGACTATAATTTTATTTATCGAAAGAGAGTTCGGAGTCAATGGATTTTAAGCTGAATTGCTGGATATTTTCGGTCGTTTCTAAGCCCGCAAAACAAGATAATCTTAAAGAATACATTGAAACGTACAAAATAAAAAAAATGTTACGTAATGAAAAAGAAGTTTCCTCCCTCATGACACAATTTAAAAAAAGGCTTGTCTGAATCTACTGGGTTTGCGTAAATTTTTTCTAAAAGAGAATGAAATTTTCTATCGAATACACTTTAGACAAACCATTTCATACTATTAAAGAGAAACATTTATCGATTTTTCCGATTTTGCAAATGTACACAATTTCTTCGAAATATTCCTGCAGGATACAGTTTGCCATACGCAGTGGCGTGGCTGGGTGAGATTTATTTAATTCATAAATTTCTTTAAAAAATTATAATCATTACGAATAGTAGTTCCACAGAGAAATATTTATTCTAGGTTATATTCATTGATTATAATTTTATTTATCGAAAGAGAGTTCGGAGTCAATGGATTTTAAGCTGGTTTGCTGGATATTTTCGACCGTTTCTAAGCCCGCAAACCAAGATAATCTTAAAGAATACACTGAAACTTACAAAATAAAAGAATGTTACGTAATGAAAACGAAGTTTCCTCCCTCATGACACAATTTAAAAAAAGGCTTATCTGAATCTACCGGGTTTGCGTAAATTTTTTCTAAAAGAGAATGAAATTTTCTATCGAATACACTTTAGACAAACCATTTCATACTATTAAAGAGAAACATTTATCGATTTTTCCGATTTTGCAAATGTACACAATTTCTTCGAAATATTCCTGCAGGATACAGTTTGCCATACGCAGTGGCGTGGCTGGGTGAGATTTATTTAATTCATAAATTTCTTTAAAAAATTATAATCATTACGAATAGTAGTTCCACAGAGAAATATTTATTCTAGGTTATATTCATTGATTATAATTTTATTTATCGAAAGAGAGTTCGGAGTCAATGGATTTTAAGCTGGTTTGCTGGATATTTTCGACCGTTTCTAAGCCCGCAAACCAAGATAATCTTAAAGAATACATTGAAACGTACAAAATAAAAAAATGTTACGTAATGAAAAGGAAGTTTCCTCCCTCATGACACAATTTAAAAAAAGGCTTGTCTGAATCTACTGGGTTTGCGTAAATTTTTTCTAAAAGAGAATGAAATTTTTTATCGAATACACTTTAGACAAACCATTTCATACTATTAAAGAGAATAATTTATCGATTTTTTCGGTTTTGCAAATCGCGTTTTCGATTCCTATAGTTTTGAACTACAAATTTTTATAACTAAAAATTACATACACGATATGTGGGGATTTTTTAGATTGGCAGCTCCTGGACTATAAGACATAACCCCGAGTTTAACCGAAAGTACTGATTGTGTGTATTTTGTAACTTTCTCATAGTTTTTTTAGTCAAGATACAAATAATGAGTAAATTATAAACGACTATTAAAAGTTAATTCGCTAAGGAATAGTCGTAAGACAGAAAAAACAATGTTATAACAACAATAGAAACCAAATGTTATTTCTAATTATGATACAATTTTCAATTAGACAAGTTTACTTAATATACACACATAAGTATTATTATTACCAAGAGATATTAAGAAATAACTAGTACAAGGATTGTCAAAATTTGTTAAACGATGAGAGAATTTTGTGAAATTGTATTAACATATACGAGGGTTGCTACGTAAGTTTTGAGATAGACAAAGATCCATTCCAATTAGGTATCTCCAAAACATGTGATTTGAACCACTTCTTTAGATGAAAAATGATGCGGGATTAAGAAGAAATCATTTGGTCATAAACAAGGACTGTATGGCAAATGAACCATCAATTGAATGTTTTGGCTTTTCAACATTTTTGTTTGAACTGATGTATGAGAGTTCGCTTTGTCGTGATGGAGAATGATTCGTCTTCAGCGATTGCTTTCCCTGATTTTTTCGAACACTTTTAGCAAACAAAAGCTGGTGTACCGTTCAAAATTGACCCTTTTACTTTGCTCCAAGTTGTTTCAAAAAAACATTATTAGCTTCGCGCGTGAAGAATTTGGCTCGTCTTGAAAGACCCATCGATTGTTGTTAATTTCGGGTCCATATGTTTCGTCGTCTGTCACGATCTAATAGACGTCTTTTGGAGCCCAGTAACCAAAATTTTTGACAGCCAAATGTTCAACTTCATCACTAAAAGTCGAAGCGAGTTGATCGACAAACTGCTGTTGTTTAATCCAATTTTAGTATCTGCAAACAACCTATACGTTCACCAAAACTGTCAAATTTTAAGACGGCAATATCAAATTTGCCATTTGTCGAAACTTAAGAAGAAATCTTCGTATTTAAATTCATTACGAATTGATTGAAATCTTTTAAAATGTCTAGAATTTATTAATTACAAATGTTCGTCAAAATAAAATTGATATAGCACCAAACCAGGACTTATAAAGCATACTTATATGGACTATCGTTGGTGATGAAATCAAATTATTAAATATTTTAAGAAAGTTTAAGAAAGAACGGGAAAAAGGTTTGTGCCTTGTGAATGGTATGATGTAACTGATATTATCGGTTTGGTCCTGACATAGAAAAAAATTCTTCTGAATTCAATGCAGCAAAGACCCAGACAGAAGGCTAGCACTGCAAGCTCAGGATTTGTTCCTGTCTGGACATAAAATATCACCATCACCGCAAATGTTTTTGTTGGGTGTTGAGGCTGGAAGCAATATGTCAAGGCATAGTATTTAAGAACAAAAACCCAAATACCACGCAACATATTCTGATCCTGTATAAGACCCAGATATACAGAAGAGAGTAGTTCGACTTATAGGCGATCCAGAACTTGGACAGCTTAAAGCCTAAAAGAAAATTCGCCGCCGACCTGATTCTGTTTTACCGATACTACCACGGCAAACTCAATACTGCCTAGAGTAGTTTTTGGAAGACCTACTCGAAAGTCAGAATGAACACCAAGTTCGACTGCAGACGTCCAAAACTTCAATTCAACTAAACCAAAACTTTATAGTGTCTGACTCGCGTTTCTATAATTACGTTACCGTCTTCAGAGACCAAAGATAAATAAAGTTGTTCATAATGAACAATTATATCCAAAAGAATATTAAGAAAAAACACCGAATGCTTTTCCAATTTTGTTGAGTCAATAAATATTATATGTTTTACCCTGTAATTTCCTGAGGTTGATTGCAATTGTTTAAGATTGCAACCGTATTATCTTTATTTCAATATAATCTAAAAATAATTACAGAAAACGAGTTTGATAATGAGAGAAAAAAAAACACGATAATTATCTAAAATAATTTGATATCTTTGTAAGTACCGAAAATGAAGCAACCAAAAAAAAGTTCTCAACAAATTATGATTAATGAATCGTCTAGGATACTTTTTACTTATGTATAGACATCCGCAGGTGTATTTGGAAAGGCCAAATCAAGAGAAAACTAACTGTATCTACCAAAAAACGTTCTTTGCGGTCTATGAAGTCGTCTGCCTTTTTCTTAGCAGGCTAGTCATTCGCAATCCACTGTCTTGACGGTTTTTCCGTTTAAGGAGTGTAGTGGTGGATTCAAGTTTCATCTAACGTTATGAATCAACACAAAAAATCTGATTCGTTTTGCTTGAACCGCGTAAATAAGACCTAACCTCAATCTGCCAACAATAATTTTATTGCCAAAGAAAGTTGAAACCGATGAATTCAAGTAGAGTTCAAATTAGACCTTGAAACTTCTTGAAATTCCATCAACTCGTTGAACCAGGTCCTCTGAAACGACATATTCGCGTCCTTGGACCCTTCATCATGCACGGCCATTTTTAAACTTTCACGCACATTACCATAATTCTTGAAGTTTTCCCCATACACACGACTCATTCTCCGATGAATTTCTGCAACAATGTGTCCTTCGTCCGAATCACACTTGTCGGGAGCATCAATAATGGTGGACATATTTACATGGCTGTAGCATAACGCCGACTGACACCTAAATGTCAACGATGGCGGAGTGTGTAGTGCGAGAGCTTCGCAGTCGTCTACAGCGTACGCCCGCTTTCTTATGTCCGCGTGGTGTCTGCACGGAGCGTTCGGAGGTTGAAAAAAAAAAAAGTCCTTGTATTATGTAAATCATTAGAATATGACATAGCATTAGTTACAACGGTTTAAATTGTAAATAAGAGTATGTACAATGATTAATGACAAATGCAGACTCCATTAATTAATTAATAATGGCGGACATGTTAACGTGACTGTAGCACAACGCCGACTGACAACTGAATGTTAACGATGGCGGAGTGTGTAGTGCGAGAGCTTCGCAGTCGTCTACAGCGTACGCCCGCTTTTTTATGTCCGCGTGGCGTCTGCACGGAGCGTTCGGAGGTTGAAAAAAAAAAGTCCTTGTATTATGTAAATCATTAGAATATGACACAGCATTAGTTACAACGGTTTAAATTGTAAATAAGAGTGTGTACAATGATTAATGACAAATGCAGACTCCAATAATTAATTAATAATGGCGGACATGTTAACGTGACTGTAGCACAACGCCGACTGACAACTGAATGTTAACGATGGCGGAGTGTGTAGTGCGAGAGCTTCGCAGTCGTCTACAGCGTACGCCCGCTTTTTTATGTCCGCGTGGCGTCTGCACGGAGCGTTCGGAGGTTGAAAAAAAAAGGTCCTTGTATTATGTAAATCATTAGAATATGATACAGCATTAGTTACAACGGTTTAAATTGTAAATAAGAGTATGTACAATGATTAATGACAAATGCAGACTCCAATAATTAATTAATAATGGCGGACATGTTAACGTGACTGTAGCACAACGCCGACTGACAACTGAATGTTAACGATGGCGGAGTGTGTAGTGCGAGAGCTTCGCAGTCGTCTACAGCGTACGCCCGCTTTTTTATGTCCGCGTGGCGTCTTCACGGAGCGTTCGGAGGTTGAAAAAAAAAAGGTCCTTGTATTATGTAAATCATTAGAATATGACACAGCATTAGTTACAACGGTTTAAATTGTAAATAAGAGTGTGTACAATGATTAATGACAAATGCAGACTCCATTAATTAATTAATAATGTCGGACATGTTAACGTGACTGTAGCACAACGCCGACTGACAACTGAATGTCAACGATGGCGGAGTGTGTAGTGCGAGAGCTTCGCAGTCGTCTACAGCGTACGCCCGCTTTTTTATGTCCGCGTGGCGTCTTCACGGAGCGTTCGGAGGTTGAAAAAAAAAAGGTCCTTGTATTATGTAAATCATTAGAATATGACACAGCATTAGTTACAACGGTTTAAATTGTAAATAAGAGTGTGTACAATGATTAATGACAAATGCAGACTCCATTAATTAATTAATAATGGCGGACATGTTAACGTGACTGTAGCACAACGCCGACTGACAACTGAATGTCAACGATGGCGGAGTGTGTAGTGCGAGAGCTTCGCAGTCGTCTACAGCGTACGCCCGCTTTTTTATGTCCGCGTGGCGTCTGCACGGAGCGCTCGGAGGTTGAAAAAAAAAGGTCCTTGTATTATGTAAATCATTAGAATATGACACAGCATTAGTTACAACGGTTTAAATTGTAAATAAGAGTATGTACAATGATTAATGACAAATGCAGACTCCATTAATTAATTAATAATGGCGGACATGTTAACGTGACTGTAGCACAACGCCGACTGACAACTGAATGTCAACGATGGCGGAGTGTGTAGTGCGAGAGCTTCGCAGTCGTCTACAGCGTACGCCCGCTTTTTTATGTCCGCGTGGCGTCTGCACGGAGCGTTCGGAGGTTGAAAAAAAAAAGTCCTTGTATTATGTAAATCATTAGAATATGACACAGCATTAGTTACAACGGTTTAAATTGTAAATAAGAGTGTGTACAATGATTAATGACAAATGCAGACTCCATTAATTAATTAATAATGGCGGACATGTTAACGTGACTGTAGCACAACGCCGACTGACAACTGAATGTTAACGATTTCTTCTACCCGCGTGGCGTCTGCCTCGTATCTCTGGCAGTTACAAACAACAATAGATAAGTAATGAATTTGCTGTTGAATCCCCTTGTATAATCATAAGCGTAATTGTTTAGATTTAGTCATTATTCGTGTAAATGAAATTGTCGTTTTCCTGTCAATCAGTTTCGCGAAATTGACCACATCTCTGTTTCAGCACACCTACGTGTGCCGCGGGCGACACCGCGTCATTCATCGAAACCCTCGTGTCTCTTTATAAGGACATTTTTTTTATTGAATGACTCACAACCCAAGTAATTTGTTTAAAATAAATAATAGATTTTTTATTTTTAATTAATTTAAATGTCTATTTAAGGAGATGCATCGCTTTGTTTGTTTTACAGTAGAGAAGAAACACTGAATTACTTTTTTGTTCTGAATAAATCAGTAGATGATTGCATTAACTATGATTTAATAATAATAATAATAATAATAATTCGGTTTTAAATGATAATCACAATAATTACTGTGCAATTTCTTTACTGAATTTAATAAATCTTTGTTACTAATCGTGGAGGCGTAACCTAATACCAGGGTCGGAATAGATAACATTAAATATTGTGTAATAAACTGTTAAATTCTTATAGGATGACTAATATTTTTTATAAAAAAACAAAATATCGCAATGTTTCAAACGAGTTCTTAACGAAAGAAAAGTCGTAAATAAAAAAAACCGACACTTTTCGGAACGACTGACTGAAGCTTCCATGCCACTATAAAAATACGATCCATCTTTAGAGTCCTTCTCCTGTTCAATTTTATCTATCACCCTTTAACATGGCCTTCAGCTTTGCTGACAAAAAATTGTCGGACAGGGCTAGATCGGGGCTATATGGTGGGTATTCTATCTTTGTGAAGCCACATTTGTATATAATAACCTTGACCACATCTCGGCTGATTTTGCCGCGTCTTTTTTCGATTATATTTTTGTCGCAACCAACGTTTTTGGTGTTTTTCTCTATGACAATGCTCTAAAAATTGCTCACAACATTCTACTCGACGCAGCTTTTGCACCTACATTGCACTAATGTAGAGGTTTAAGAGCAGACTGGTCAAAGGATATTTAAGAAATTTATAAAAAATATTAAAGTAACATGTAGTACGTTCTGGTCAGCATGACAACGATTCTAAACATTCCTCGAAGCCGTGCAAAGAGTATTTGAAAGACTTGGAAAGAAAGAATGTACTCAAAGTAATGATTTGATTGTCGCAGTCATCCGACCTTAACCCAATTCAGTAGTTGTTGGAGCACCTTGGGAAACGAATGGAACCAAATAATATAAACAAAAAGAGGTTACATCAAAAATTCAAATATGTAATTAATAACTGAGGCGATTTTGGAATTCTTGTACAACATTTTTGTATGACTTATTTTGGTAATTAATATTGTCGGATCTATTAAAATATACTTTAGAAATAATCAGGTATTTTCGTATCTGTTCTGCTAAACATCAGGAAAAAATCTTTGAACATTCTAAAATATTAGTCAAAAAGCTGAATTGATATGAATCTAGTAGTCTGCTGTCATTTAGGTATTTGTCTGCAGTTAGCAAAATTGAAAAAAGTTTCGTGAAACTGTACATATTGAAAAACCATTTACAGATTCGTAAAACTTGATGTACTTGTAGAGATTGAGGAAAATCCCCATAGGACAACTGCCTTCGACAATTATGTAAGTAAATCATTTATTTTGAGGGTTTTGAATAAAGAAAAATACCACAAATACAAAATTCAGATGGTTCAGGAGTTGAATGAAGATGATCCCGATACGAGGCAAGAATTCTGTGGATAGAATGAACGCATTTTTGCAAAATAGTTTTTTCTGTTGAAGCGACGGTTCATTTAAACGGAACGGTTAACAAATAGATATTGGAACAGAGAAAATCCTCGCTCAACATCCTACAAAAGGGAACGTTTCAGCTGGTATGATTAACAACAAAATTATTTTTTTGAGGACACAGTTAATGGTGAGGTTAATCTAAATTTTTGGAGTTTACTCCTTAAGAATCGATTTGCATATATAAGGGGCCCGGTATGAGAAAAATGTGAGGAGTAAAATCTATCGATGAATGACCTCGTTACGTTTTTGGTGCGCATCCTATGATGGCAGAAAAAGGTGTAGTAATATTGCCGGAACATCTAACAAACACGTGGTTGCAAGGTACGTTATAATTCATGTATTATATGTATGAGCATGTGCAATTTGTATTTATTAAATATTTTAATAATTATCGATGTAGTTCATATAAATATATATTTGAAAACAACACATAAAATTAGATAATCAACCCAATATTATCGAGCGCATCCACATAAAATAGAAAATTTCTAACCTAACCAAAAATTAATGTTTTGTCGATGTCTATAAATTCTTCCACGTTATTATGATTTGTTTTATGAATAATTTTTAAATATCAACAACTGTAGTCAATAATTCGATAATATTATCAGAAAAATCGACGATATTTTTTCATTATAATAATGTTTTTATATAATTTTCTTTTTATTTTTTAGCTTATTTAAATAATTTTCATGTATTATTTATTATTGTATGTAAAAGATTTAGTAACATAATTATCTTTTTATAACCATTTTTGTTAATTATTAAGATAATATTATATTTTAAATAAAAAATTAATAATAATATTTTTAAAAAAATCTTTATAAAAACCTTTTTTTATCAATTTTTTATCAAGTCGGTTAAAATTTTTATTTTATATTTTTTGACTAGGAAAAAATCTAAATCTCCAAAAATTCCAGCCGAGAGACAGCGAGCTTACAGATTAAAAAAAAATTAATGAAGGAAGCCCAAAATATTATGGCAATCAACCAATCTTTTTTGAGTTAAATAAACTCTTTTTTTGGCGTCTGGTTAGACTATCGAACTTAAGGAGTAAACTCCAGTCGTGCGTCGGAGCTGACACACACAATTTTTTCTGATGAAGCGACGGAACGGTTAACAAACACATATTGGAGCAGAGAAAATCCTTTCTGAATATGTGAGGCTCACACTCAATATCCTACAAAACTGAACGTTTTGAGCTGGTATCTTTAACAACAAAATTATTTTTTTGAGGACACAGTTAATGGTGGGGTTTATTGATAAACTTCTTAGTGCCTACATTACAAAGACTTTTTCCTGATGCTATTTACTATAAACAAGACGGAGCTCCACCACATTTTGCATTATTTAAGCGAGGTTTTTCCCAATAGGTGGATTGGAAGACGTGGAACGATCGAATGGCCGGCTAGATCCCCCGATTTGACTCCTCTCGATTACTTCTTATAGGAATATTTAAAATCTAAAGTATATTTTAATATAACAGACAATATTACTGATTTAAAAGTTGGGATAACGGAAGAAATTAAACAAAATAACTCCTAAGGTCATACAAAATGTTGTACGAGAATTCCAAAATCGCCTCGGTTATTGCCAAGAAGTGATTTGTGGTCGTTTTAATCCGATTGTTAAGTGTATTGGAAAATATAGTTTATTTATTATGCGTTATTATCTTAATTCTACGTAAAATTTTGTGATAGACATTTTACATCTTACATACAACAAATTTGAAAACTTTTATAATGCTGAACAGAGGATTAAAATCTCTTTCCAACAAGGTACCACACGACCTCCTTTCTTAATCAAATTATTCGATGGCCTGCTGATAATTCAGAGGGGATGCTGGAGTGGGATAATATTTTCATACTGTAAATTGTCAATTTAAAACTAAAAATCGACTTGTACCGCATTGTAAGTTCTTCAAATATCAATATCAAAATCGATCGTATTGGTTTCAATTGGTTCTTTATCAAGCAAACTCTAAAAAGGGCAAAAACTTATGACCGGCAGTGTATGATGTTTACTCACATAGAAACGAATCCTCATTTTGAACTCGAAATGTTTTTGTTCTATTTTTATCAATGGAAAATAAGTTTTTGGAATAATGAGTCTCTAAATTGAAAGATAATTCCAAATCTTACTAAAAAGTTAATGAAAAAATTTATTATGAAAGCTGTTTAGTTGTCCGTCAGATCTTATTTATTCCATCTGCTGATGATGGAAATTATAAACAAAGCTCTATACACAACACATTTTAATTCCACGTTGAGAATTAGTTGAGGGCTCAATATTTTACAATGCAAAAAAAATGCACAATCACTTACCAATTGAAATCAAATCTTTTCCCGCATCTCGCCCGCAATAATTTGTATTTTATTTTATTTGTATCTTTATTTATTTATTTTTACGTTTGTTTTTTTCGTTTTTACATGGTTTTTTCTACAAATTGCAACAATTTTTTGATAATAAATCATTTCTCTTCTCTCTATATATATTATCTTTACTGTAGAGCTTGTATTCGAATGTCTGGATATTAACTTTATTATAATAAAAAAAATTATGTAGATATTAATTTTCTTTTCTTTTTCAGGTGAGTAACCACAACAATTGTAAGTAAACAATCGTCAAATCCGCGTTAGTTATAAGTTTGACTCCCGAAACTTCATTTCAACAAAAAAAAAATAGAATTTTTAATTTCATAAATACTGAATGAATCTTGATTTAACTGAAATTCGTTGAATGAACAAAAATAATCTTTTTGCGTTCTAATTTTCAAATTAATCTAGATTTTTCTAATTGTAACTTGTTATTATTTTTTGTATTTTAAACAATCGAAAGAATTTTATTTACGGTAATTTTACGTAGTGACATTTTCTCACATGTTGTCATCGAGTGAGGTCAATTTTTTTTCAACAACAAATTTCACATCCCGTACCGTCATTATCGTCGAATTCTTTGGCCGGTCGTCATTTTATTTATTTTTTTCTTTTCTTTTTTTTTTTGAGATACTACTAACCGACACTTGTGTATTCTTCTTTCAGTCACCGAGAAACTCGTTCATCAATCGATGACCTAATACGGGACCAAAATCGTCATCAAAAGTTGGTTAAACCTGACGCGATATTTAACAGTACCGAATAACAGGTCTGACTCGATAATCCACAATGTAAAATCATTTTATATACAGGGTGCGGCAGCATAACTTCCTTTTTTCAAAAGTTAATAAAACTTATTGTATGAATCAGAAAATTTTTATTCGTTTTTTATAATACAGGCACATACATAAAGTTTTGTTTTACTGAGTTTTGAAGATCAAATCAGTTAGGTGACGTCCCCCATTCTCCATACACTGAGTAAACCGATTTCTGGCGTTTGTCATGACTCTTGCCAGCATAGCAGGCGTTATGTTGGCAATTTCTTCCTGGATGTTCGTCTTCAAATCTTGTAGGGTCCTTGGACGGTTCACATACACACGGGATTTCAAAAAACCCCATAGGAAATAATCACAAGGGGTCAAATCGGGAGAGCGGGCTGGCCACTCCAAATCGCCCCTAATTGAGATAAGGCGCTCTGGGAAGTGTTCCCTCAAAACAGCCATCGATGTTCTTGAAGTGTGTGCCGTTGCTCCGTCTTGTTGGAACCAAGTGTCCCCTAAGTCCAACTCATCTAGCCGTGGGAAAAAAAATTCCTGTAACATGTTTACATACCGGTGCGAATTCACTGTCACTGTGACTTCATTTTCCTCAAAGAACCAGGGACCAATAATTCCACGTGAGTAAATTGCACACCACACTGTGACTTTAGGTGAATGCAAAGGCCGTTGATGCAATTGTCGAGGATTGGTATCAGCCCAGTAGCGCATGTTTTGTTTGTTTACGGATCCACACAAATGAAAATGGGCTTCATCACTAAAAAAAAACAATAGCGTCCTCAGGAACGACTTCCAGAAAAACCTCACACGCGTTCCTCCGAGAATTGAAGTCACGTTCAGAAAGTTCCTGCACAATTGCCATCTTGTATGGATGAAAATGAAGATCATCATGAAGTATTCTCCTCACAGAACGATCGGAAAGTCCAAGGGCAGACGCATGTTTGCGCGCAGAACGCCGTGGTGATCGCAACACTGAAGTTCTAACTAACTCAATGTTCTCCGGTGATCTAATGGGCCGAGGGACTCCAGTTCTTCGTCTTGTCACACTTGCAGTTTGTCTGAACGTAGTGACCCACGTAACAATTGATTTCCGGTCCGGGACTGGGGCCAAGGGGGCTAAATTAAAGCGATTCCGAAAGGCGCGCTGGGTTGCGATCACAGAACATCCGCTCGAAAAGTAAACCTCAACGGCAAACGCACGCTCCTCACTGTTCCAACGCATGATGGCGACTGAACTGTGCCGGGACAAAACTTTATAGTCCCCCCTCTCGAACGAGACCACTAGCACTCCGTTACGACATCTACCGACTAAATGGCGAACTTTTTAAAAAAGGAAGTTATGCTGCCGCACCCTGTATTTAGGGCCGGTTTCTTCACATTCTAATAATTATTTACCACGTAACTTTAGCAGGAATTTTTAATCGTCGAATAAATGTTTACAGTTTCACTACCCCAGTTGGTTTAAATCCGAACTGACTAATAAGTCATTTGTCACTTTATTATGTACTTAACAATTGGTAACTCCATGAAAGATGCCTATATAGCAATCGTCCATGTGTTGAATAAGGACAGAAATAAACGAAAAATGTTCTATTGGCGGTTTCCTACGTGATAACGATCTGTGCTTAATTCTATTGCACGTGTTTTGGCAGAGAAGAAGACGTGTTTTGGTTAGGTTAATATTGAAGTAGTAGATAGTTGAAGAAAGTTGTGTTGGTTAAAAATTATGGTTTATGTTGGAAAATAATGGATACGAAAGGGAAAACAAAACGCCAAAATAAATCGCTCTTATTTGAATTATAGGTTTGGTCAGGAGTTAGGCCTAGTTCTTTGACGATCTTCTTAAACTTATCTTTATATGGGTCGGCCGCTGCGGCAACACAAGAGAGTTTTTCGCCCTTCATACTTAGCAGACGAATTTCATAACAGGAATTTTTCAAGCCATCCACTGGCTTGAAAACCATCTTTCCCGAATATTGTACCGTAGAAGAATCTGGCCTTTTCTTTGAGAACTTGTGTATGCCTGTTCCGGTCTCGGAGGAACCAGGCGTACATGAGGAAACTTTCCAGTTTCCAACGTTTTTGCAAAAAGGTTTAAAGTGCCTTAAAGTGTCATTTTTTAAGGCAATTATATTAAAATAACGGACTGTGAACGGTTTCTTTCTCATGACATTTCGTTTCTCCGATAAACTGTCAAACTTTTATTTCTTGATAGCCGTTCAAGAAAATCCGTTTTGTGTCTAATTAAATTAGTGTAGTATTATTATTAGTGATGTAGAGTAATAGTGAAGAAAGTTTAAACAACACACCAGAAGATGTTGTTGAATCGGCAACTGTACCGACTATGAATCTTCTCCTTGAGAAATCCAGGGAACAGTATTTAAAGGAATATAATTCTTTTATGGAGTGGCGCACTAAAAAAGGTAAAAACAGCTTTACAGAAAAAGTGTTACTACCACAAAGTGGTACTGGATTATCGTCGACATCGCATATTAACTGAAAATTTTGACATGAGAAAGCTGTGCGTAAGATGGATGCCATGTTTGTTCACAATAAAACAAATCTATTGATTGTTTTGGCAAAAACCTTTTTCATCACTTCACACCCGAAACAAACGAACCATCAAAACAATGGATTTATAAGGGAGAACCGGCTCCAAATAAAGCAAAGGTCGTTCTATCTGCAAGGGAAGGTCATGGTGTCGGTTTTTTGAGATACGCGTGAGAAAATTGTCATTGACTATCTACCAACTACTAGGCGAACTTATTGCAACGTTTGAGCGAAGAAATCAAGCAAGTGTTGTTTGCACCAGCTCACACATCCGTTATTGCAATGGCTAAAATGAATTAATTAAAGATTGAATTGGTACTTCATGCGCCCAATCGCCAGATTTAGCTTCCTTGGATTATTTTTTGTTCCGAGATTTGAAAACATAGTTACTATAAACTACCAAGATGCATTTTCTTAATTTTTATCTGACGCTGAACAATGTGAGACTAAAAAAACTGTCACATACTAATTAAAGAAGAAAAATAGTAGACCAAAACAGATTATAATTTAATAAAACTATTAAATAACACAAAATTAACGTTTTGTTCTAAACCACTATGTTATTTACACCTGAATTGCTACTTCATGCGCCCAATCGCCAGATTTAGCCTCCTTGGATTATTTTTTGTTCCGAGATTTGAAAACATAGTTACTATAAATTACCAAGATGCATTTTATTAATTTTTATTTGACGCTGAACAACGTGAGACTAAAAAAACTGTCACATACTAATTAAAGAAGAAAAATAGTAGACCAAAACAGATTATAATTTAATAAAACTATTAAATAACACAAAATTAACGTTTTGTTCTAAACCACTATGTTATTTACACCTGAATTGCTACTTCATGCGCCCAATCGCCAGATTTAGCCTCCTTGGATTATTTTTTGTTCCGAGATTTGAAAACATAGTTACTATAAATTACCAAGATGCATTTTATTAATTTTTATTTGACGCTGAACAACGTGAGACTAAAAAAACTGTCACATACTAATTAAAGAAGAAAAATAGTAGACCAAAACAGATTATAATTTAATAAAACTATTAAATAACACAAAATTAACGTTTTGTTCTAAACCACTATGTTATTTACACCTGAATTGCTACTTCATGCGCCCAATCGCCAGATTTAGCCTCCTTGGATTATTTTTTGTTCCGAGATTTGAAAACATAGTTACTATAAATTACCAAGATGCATTTTATTAATTTTTATTTGACGCTGAACAACGTGAGACTAAAAAAACTGTCACATACTAATTAAAGAAGAAAAATAGTAGACCAAAACAGATTATAATTTAATAAAACTATTAAATAACACAAAATTAACGTTTTGTTCTAAACCACTATGTTATTTACACCTGAATTGCTACTTCATGCGCCCAATCGCCAGATTTAGCCTCCTTGGATTATTTTTTGTTCCGAGATTTGAAAACATAGTTACTATAAATTACCAAGATGCATTTTATTAATTTTTATTTGACGCTGAACAACGTGAGACTAAAAAAACTGTCACATACTAATTAAAGAAGAAAAATAGTAGACCAAAACAGATTATAATTTAATAAAACTATTAAATAACACAAAATTAACGTTTTGTTCTAAACCACTATGTTATTTACACCTGAATTGCTACTTCATACGCCCAATCGCCAGATTTAGCCTCCTTGGATTATTTTTTGTTCCGAGATTTGAAAACATAGTTACTATAAATTACCAAGATGCATTTTATTAATTTTTATTTGACGCTGAACAACGTGAGACTAAAAAAACTGTCACATACTAATTAAAGAAGAAAAATAGTAGACCAAAACAGATTATAATTTAATAAAACTATTAAATAACACAAAATTAACGTTTTGTTCTAAACCACTATGTTATTTACACCTGCATTGCTACTTCATGCGCCCAATCGCCAGATTTAGCCTCCTTGGATTATTTTTTGTTCCGAGATTTGAAAACATAGTTACTATAAACTACCAAGATGCATTTTCTTAATTTTTATCTGACGCTGAACAATGTGAGACTAAAAAAACTGTCACATACTAATTAAAGAAGAAAAATAGTAGACCAAAACAGATTATAATTTAATAAAACTATTAAATAACACAAAATTAACGTTTTGTTCTAAACCACTATGTTATTTACACCTGAATTGCTACTTCATACGCCCAATCGCCAGATTTAGCCTCCTTGGATTATTTTTTGTTCCGAGATTTGAAAACATAGTTACTATAAATTACCAAGATGCATTTTATTAATTTTTATTTGACGCTGAACAACGTGAGACTAAAAAAACTGTCACATACTAATTAAAGAAGAAAAATAGTAGACCAAAACAGATTATAATTTAATAAAACTATTAAATAACACAAAATTAACGTTTTGTTCTAAACCACTATGTTATTTACACCTGAATTGCTACTTCATGCGCCCAATCGCCAGATTTAGCCTCCTTGGATTATTTTTTGTTCCGAGATTTGAAAACATAGTTACTATAAATTACCAAGATGCATTTTATTAATTTTTATTTGACGCTGAACAACGTGAGACTAAAAAAACTGTCACATACTAATTAAAGAAGAAAAATAGTAGACCAAAACAGATTATAATTTAATAAAACTATTAAATAACACAAAATTAACGTTTTGTTCTAAACCACTATGTTATTTACACCTGAATTGCTACTTCATGCGCCCAATCGCCAGATTTAGCCTCCTTGGATTATTTTTTGTTCCGAGATTTGAAAACATAGTTACTATAAATTACCAAGATGCATTTTATTAATTTTTATTTGACGCTGAACAACGTGAGACTAAAAAAACTGTCACATACTAATTAAAGAAGAAAAATAGTAGACCAAAACAGATTATAATTTAATAAAACTATTAAATAACACAAAATTAACGTTTTGTTCTAAACCACTATGTTATTTACACCTGAATTGCTACTTCATACGCCCAATCGCCAGATTTAGCCTCCTTGGATTATTTTTTGTTCCGAGATTTGAAAACATAGTTACTATAAATTACCAAGATGCATTTTATTAATTTTTATTTGACGCTGAACAACGTGAGACTAAAAAAACTGTCACATACTAATTAAAGAAGAAAAATAGTAGACCAAAACAGATTATAATTTAATAAAACTATTAAATAACACAAAATTAACGTTTTGTTCTAAACCACTATGTTATTTACACCTGCATTGCTACTTCATGCGCCCAATCGCCAGATTTAGCCTCCTTGGATTATTTTTTGTTCCGAGATTTGAAAACATAGTTACTATAAACTACCAAGATGCATTTTATTAATTTTTATCTGACGCTGAACAATGTGAGACTAAAAAAACTGTCACATACTAAATAAAGAAGAAAAATAGTAGACCAAAACAGATTATAATTTAATAAAACTATTAAATAACACAAAATTAACGTTTTGTTCTAAACCACTATGTTATTTACACCTGAATTGCTACTTCATGCGCCCAATCGCCAGATTTAGCCTCCTTGGATTATTTTTTGTTCCGAGATTTGAAAACATAGTTACTATAAATTACCAAGATGCATTTTATTAATTTTTATTTGACGCTGAACAACGTGAGACTAAAAAAACTGTCACATACTAATTAAAGAAGAAAAATAGTAGACCAAAACAGATTATAATTTAATAAAACTATTAAATAACACAAAATTAACGTTTTGTTCTAAACCACTATGTTATTTACACCTGAATTGCTACTTCATGCGCCCAATCGCCAGATTTAGCCTCCTTGGATTATTTTTTGTTCCGAGATTTGAAAACATAGTTACTATAAATTACCAAGATGCATTTTATTAATTTTTATTTGACGCTGAACAACGTGAGACTAAAAAAACTGTCACATACTAATTAAAGAAGAAAAATAGTAGACCAAAACAGATTATAATTTAATAAAACTATTAAATAACACAAAATTAACGTTTTGTTCTAAACCACTATGTTATTTACACCTGCATTGCTACTTCATGCGCCCAATCGCCAGATTTAGCCTCCTTGGATTATTTTTTGTTCCGAGATTTGAAAACATAGTTACTATAAACTACCAAGATGCATTTTATTAATTTTTATCTGACGCTGAACAATGTGAGACTAAAAAAACTGTCACATACTAAATAAAGAAGAAAAATAGTAGACCAAAACAGATTATAATTTAATAAAACTATTAAATAACACAAAATTAACGTTTTGTTCTAAACCACTATGTTATTTACACCTGAATTGCTACTTCGTACGCCCAATCGCCAGATTTAGCCTCCTTGGACTATTTTTTATTCCGAGACTTGAAAACATAGTTACTATGAATTACCAAGATGCATTTTATTAATTTTTATTTGACGCTGAACAATGTGAGACTAAAAAAACTGTCACATACTAATTAAAGAAGAAAAATAGTAGACCAAAACAGATTATAATTTAATAAAACTATTAAATAACACAAAATTAACGTTTTGTTCTAAACCACTATGTTATTTACACCTGAATTGCTACTTCATGCGCCCAATCGCCAGATTTAGCCTCCTTGGATTATTTTTTGTTCCGAGATTTGAAAACATAGTTACTATAAACTACCAAGATGCATTTTATTAATTTTTATCTGACGCTGAACAATGTGAGACTAAAAAAACTGTCACATACTAATTAAAGAAGAAAAATAGTAGACCAAAACAGATTATAATTTAATAAAACTATTAAATAACACAAAATTAACGTTTTGTTCTAAACCACTATTTTATTTACACCACATTATAATCCTTATATATCGCAGGATACCAATTTAATATTTTTTTTTCTAGTCACTAACAATAACTATTCCAAGGTGAACTACATAACCTCTAAATATGTAAATATTTTTTACGATGAATCATAAGAAAACAACTAGTTAATGGCTCATCTTTATCGCCCACATTGCTGACCAAATTTCGTCTGTTGATATAGTAATAAACATAAAGATTTTTCTCTTATACGTTTTTTTTTTGTTAATGACCAACTCATTTGTCATATTCATAAATGATGATGTTCTCAAAAACTTTTATTAACTCATTATCTAACTGAATTTCTTTATCATAGTCATATGTTTGGTAAATTTCGATTTTGAGAAGCCTGTCGTCTACAGTATGATCTAAACTTGCGTACGTTTCAAATCCTTCACGAATAATCGAAACAGGGTTCACCAGATCCATCTTCCTAATTCTAACCTCAACCAGTCGCCAAAATGGAGCGATTTCATCATTTGGGTTTATCATTTATTAAATTTCACGTCTATACGTTCTGAAAGTAATAATCTTATTCATAAAAATAGTACAAACGAATAGAATATTTCAATATAGCACCCTTTCGCATCTACACACTGCTAATAAAGATTTTACCAGTCTCCAGGAACGCCTGAACTAGTAGTTCAGCTTCTGCGTCACGGCCTGTTGGAGTGCCTCTATCCAGCGGTGATCCTTTCCCTTGAGGGTCGATTTTATTATCTGGAATAGAAAAATGTATGGTGAGGTCAATAAGATCCTGGCCAATCGCTTTCCGCGGCACCAACTTCGTGCAAACTTTCCTCATGGCTAAATTTTCGAAAACTTGGGCTTGAGCCATGCTCAATTTATCAACAATCATTCTGGTACTCATCTTAGGATCATTGTTGAATAAATTTTCCAATAGCGATACATTTTAGTTGATCTAGTCGAGGGACATCCAGAGCAGTCGTCGTCTTCCACTTTTTATCAAGCTTTACACATCGCTGCTTCAGTAAACTCTCAATGATTGCCGAATTTTTCCCTCTCCTTCAGAACGGACCTTAGTTGTGTGGTGTCGGTTTAAAAACTCTGTATCTATCAACGAACTCATCTTTTACAGATAGTTGATACGCCAAAAGGTGCAAATCCATTCTGATCAGCCCATAAAACTTAGTTAATACATACTCCATCAGCAAATTTTTAATATTTTGACCAAAAATTGGCTTTCGATTAATAACTTTAATTGTTATTGATTCATTCTGAGAGTCTTTATCATTTAAAAATCGAAAAAGTGTTGACCTGTGAACGTTGAACTGTTTTGAAGTCATTTTCTTTTTTTTTAACGGTGGCAATAGCAGCGGAAGTTTCCTTCCCAATTTGGAATATTCCAACGTATGTTCATTTTCGGTATTCCAAATGGACAACTTACCTTCCTAACCTAAAATTTCAAGTCTAATTCTTAGTACAATGAACCAAGCAAATCACCTCGTAATTTTAAATACCTTCATGGATTAGTTTGAAATTTTGAGAGAGGCTCAAAAATGATGAAAATAACAAACCTGATTTGGTGCCAATGTATGCTTCTATCCCTGGGGTGAATGCCACCCTTACTCGGGGGTAGAAAGTCAAAATGTCGAAATAACACCGTGGGAATCGATAGAGAATTGAATTTTATGAAGAAAATGTGGTAAGAAGTTTTTTATTTAACTCAATAGTTTCTAAGTTATTCGCGATTAAAAATTATAGAAACAAACCACGTTTTTCAAAAATTTTTCGCGAAAAACTCGAAAATTACGCTTTTTCCGGAAAAAATTATGATTATCAAAATTGAAGCTTATAAAAAAACAAACAAGTTAGTCAGTTTAAATTAAATTTTTTAAATAATATTCAGCAACTTATGAGTCACTGAAAGTCAATTTTTTCTTTTTTGTAAATTTATGGTGAGGTTTGAGCTCAAATAACGCAAAAACGATCAATTTTTCATAAAAAATTGTAATAAACATTTTTAAAGTACTTTTTCAGACCTTTAAAACGAGCTTTTATAAAACCGTATAGCATGAAAATTAAGCGAGTTATGACGAAAATAAGTTAAGTAACTCGAATTTGAAAAAAAAATGTCGGTAAATTTGACACCATGTGCGACAAAATTAAAATTAATCGTAGGCCATGTAAAATTATCTTTATTTAAGCCCTAACAACACGTTCCAAAAGTTTGAATGGTTTGGAACACGTATATTTTGAAAAAAGTTGCATAATGTGAATTTTTTTTTCGATTTAAAAAAAACGTTTATGTAGAGGTTTGAGCTCAAATAACGCAAAAACGATCACTTTTTCATAAGAAATTGTAATAAACATTTTTAAAGTACTTTTTCAGACCTTTAAAATGAGTTTTTATAAAACCGTCTAGCATGAAAATTAAGCGAGTTATGACGAAAATAAGTTAAGTAACTCGAATTTGAAAAAAAAATGTTGGTAAATTTGACACCATGTGCGACAAAATTAAAATTAATCGTAGTCCATGTAAAATTATCTAACAACACGTTCCAAAAGTTTGAATGGTTTGGAACACGTATATTTTGAAAAAAGTTGCATAATGTGAATTTTTTTTTCGATTTTTAAAAAAAAAAACGTTATTTTTTTAAAATATCTCAAAAACTATTGGATCAACGAAAGAATTTTTTGCAACTAAACTTTAGCTTCTATTTTACTGAACATTTTGCTTTTTTTTAAACTCACGTAGCTTGAAAATTAAACGAGATATAAGCGTTTAAAGTATTGATTTCAATGTCTTTTTTACCATTTAAAATTCTCTGAAGAAAAGGGCCTAGAAGGATTGCAACTCTCATGATTTTGCAGCTTATGAAATTCCCTACAAAATGGTGTATGGATGAATGCAAAAAGCTTAAAGGGAAGCCGAGTTATTATTAAAAAACCGAATACATTTTTCTAGATATAGTGCTGGAAAATCACGAAAGTTTTGATCTTTTTGAAGTATTTATTCTTTCATTTGTATTTATATATCTGAAATAATATATATTATGAGTTGAAGATAGAAAAAAAAGTGCGTTTCTTTCGTCGTAATTCTTAGAGAAATTCAAGAGAGGAAGGGGTTTTTAAGGGTAGTTACATATAAAAAATAGAAATATTACTTACATTGTAAAAAAACAACAATTATTTCACATATTTGAACATAATTAGCCCTCTAACTGCTTCCATGTAGTAATTTGCAATTTTTTACATTGTGAGGGGTGGTTTTTGGTTGGTTGTATTATTAAAAATATTGAGGGTCAGATTTCTTATACTTGAAGAAACAAAATTCTCCTATTACGATCCAAAATAAAAAAAATTTCATGTTTTTTCCACATTTTTTAAATAATCTTTGTTATAGGGGTTGTTTTTAAGGGTAGGTGAGCTGTAAAATATCAAAATATTAAAGTCACGATACAAAAAAATCAACATTTATTATATTTGAACATAACTACAGCCCATTACCGCTTTAATTCATTAGCTTTCAATTTATTGGAGTAAGGGGTGATTTTCACCCCTTAAAAATAAAAAACCTACTTTGCGACCAAGTCAGGTTTAAAGAGGAGGGCAAGATGAACTTAATTGCTCAAGAAAGGTCTCTAAAATTGCTAGATTTCGATCGATTTTAAGCTGCAATTCCTCTTAATTCTCATAAAAATGTATAAAAGATTTAGTCGAGAAGAAATCTTAACGTGTGCTTAACGAAAATTTATAAATTTATATCTCTGGTTATTTAATATAATGTTGATAAAATTAATTGTCAAACATTGAACGACCTTAATTAAGAAGATAAGGCAAGATTTTGTATACATATATCAAGGAAGTCGTTGGAAGGAAATTTGAACAATACGAATTCAGGGCATGGTTTTATCAAGCTATTTCATAAATTTCGACATCATCAAATTATAATTTTTTATCTTATAGACAAAAAAACGTAAACGTCCATGTAACAGCAGAAAAAATTATTTTAATAGCAATAGCAACGAAGGTTCTCTCCTCAAAGAACATCAGCCAGCAGAGCAGGATGATGGAAAGGAAGTAGAAGAAAGTTTGAACAAAGAGATAAAAAGTGAAATTTGGCAAATAGAAAATAACAAAATCGGAGGAGAAAATGGTACCGCATCGGATATATTAAAAATAAGTGGGTGAGAGCTGCATGAAAGTTTTTGTTTGACCCTGATAATAAGAAACGATTCATAACCAAGAAGTCGGTGAATATCGAGGAAGCTTTAGGGAGGGACAAAGCTCAACGGACTAGATTTTTACCTTAAAAACAATACAGAGCAATAATCAAGACCACAACTTAGAACCACATCTACTGTTCATAGATTTTAAACAATCTTACGATATAATAAAGAGGACAAAGATGTAGAATTTGGAAAGGACGACAAAACTTTTAATCTACCCCCGGAAACAGGGTGCAGTTCCGCTCAGCTCTGAGATAGAGAATCAGTGCCTAACAACCCTATTTTTTGTAGACCACTAAGCTATTACAGCTTCCGACGAGGACGATGCAGATATGAATATATCAAAAACGGGAAAAAGATATAAAAAATAGAGTGTGAGAAGGGAAAAAAGCTATACAAATGCTGAACTCACTGTTTTTGTCAGAAAAAATTAACCTAAACAGAAAAATGTCAATAAACTAAGTCATATTGGAGCTCATTCTAGCGTATGAATGCGAGTGCTGTCAACTTAAGATAGAAAACGATAGAAGCTGTGAAAATGGACTAATTGAGAGGCTCGTGCAGGAATCCAGAATAGAGCTTATACGAAATGAAGATACACGACGAGCCGAGTATACACGACTTTTGAGAAAATACAGACAAAACTGCTCTGGTACGGGCAGAGCAGAACAAGTGGCCGAAGAAACCATTGATGTATCAACCGCAGAATAGAAGGAGGCGAGGAAGACCCTCAAGGACCTATAAGGAAGGAATTGAACAAAATATGAAAAACAGAGCTGAATAGGTGCCCGAAAAAGGCATTGATGTATCAACCGCAGACTAGAAGGAGACTAGGAAGGCCCTCAAGGACCTAGAAGGAAGGAATTGAACAAAATATGAAAGACAGAGTAGAACATGTGCCCGAAAAAGGCATTGATGTATCAACCGCAGACTAGAAGGAGACGAGGAAGACCCTCAAGGACCTAGAAGGAAGGAATTGAACAAAATATGAAAGACAGAGTAGAACATGTGCCCGAAAAAGGCATTGATGTATCAACCGCAGACTAGAAGGAGACTAGGAAGGCCCTCAAGGACCTATAAGGAAGGAATTGAACAAAATATGAAAGACAGAGCTGAATAGGTGCCCGAAAAAGGCATTGATGTATCAACCGCAGACTAGAAGGAGACTAGGAAGGCCCTCAAGGACCTAGAAGGAAGGAATTGAACAAAATATGAAAGACAGAGTAGAACATGTGCCCGAAAAAGGCATTGATGTATCAACCGCAGACTAGAAGGAGACTAGGAAGGCCCTCAAGGACCTATAAGGAAGGAATTGAACAAAATATGAAAGACAGAGCTGAATAGGTGCCCGAAAAAGGCATTGATGTATCAACCGCAGACTAGAAGGAGACTAGGAAGGCCCTCAAGGACCTAGAAGGAAGGAATTGAACAAAATATGAAAGACAGAGCTGAATAGATGCCCGAAAAAGGCATTGATGTATCAACCGCAGACTAGAAGGAGACGAGGAAGACCTTCAAGGACCTAGAAGGAAGGAATTGAACAAAATATGAAAGACAGAGTAGAACATGTGCCCGAAAAAGGCATTGATGTATCAACCGCAGACTAGAAGGAGACGAGGAAGACCTTCAAGGACCTAGAAGGAAGGAATTGAACAAAATATGAAAGACAGAGTAGAACATGTGCCCGAAAAAGGCATTGATGTATCAACCGCAGACTAGAAGGAGACGAGGAAGACCTTCAAGGACCTAGAAGGAAGGAATTGAACAAAATATGAAAGACAGAGTAGAACATGTGCCCGAAAAAGGCATTGATGTATCAACCGCAGACTAGAAGGAGACGAGGAAGACCTTCAAGGACCTAGAAGGAAGGAATTGAACAAAATATGAAAGACAGAGTAGAACATGTGCCCGAAAAAGGCATTGATGTATCAACCCTAGAATAGAAGGTGGCGAGGAGACCTGAAAGGAACAGTTGGATAGACAAAAATGTGTCGTACGAAATGCGGAATGCGACAAAGAAAGCTATTTAGAAGTGCTGATTACGGATACGGATGATGAGAAGAAAGAGCTACAATCTCCAAAGCAGCAAAGATTGTACATATTTAAAGATTAGGCCGAATTTAATGTACGAGGTTTGGCTATTAAATAACAAGGCCAAAAACCATGATATAGAGAATTGTCCCCATAAGTCTCTTGCAACAATTTATAGCACTCAGTCGGAGTTTTTTTCAATTTAACGAGAAATTTGAGATTGAAACGTTGTTCCTGAGTGCTATAAATTGTTGCAAGAGGCTTATGGGGACAATTCCCTAACTCGTGCGCGTGGTTTTGAGTAATGTAAGCGCTTTAGTGATGGCGGAAAGAGCACTGAAAATGACCGGCGCCCAGGTCGCTCTGTGATTGTTTCAACTGCAGAAACAGTGACCAAAATCAACCAAATTGTGTGTGCAGATCGTCGAATGAACATCCGGACGATTTTGCAAGAAGAATTACACACGACAAAAGTATTTGCCAAAAAATCCGATTTCTGACCAAAAGATCTACTTTGAAATGAACCAGATTTGAGTCGATGGAAGCGGTAAAGCAAAAAAGACATCCAGCACTGCTTAGATCAACGGAAAAAACGTATGGAAAGTTGTGTGGCGAGAAAAGGAAAGTGTATTGAAGGGGAGCATTCGAATGTGGGATAATTTTTCCAATAAAACCTTTTTCCGTAACCACTCACGTTATTAATAGCCAGACCTCGTGTAACAGTGACTTGGAGAATCGTCAGGTAGTTTTATTAACAAGCTGTACACATTTGAATATTTACTTGTTTTATTACAAAGTATCTTCTCCATTTTTCCAAAATGTCTTTTGACCGTTTTCAACCGATACCTCGGGATCGACGATTGGTTAAACTATAATCATCTTATCACATCCGTAATCTGTTGAAATTTTTAAATAACTAAGTCACTGCTTAGAATAGAAAAAAAAATACTTCTTGTAAAGGTGTGTTTGATTCGTGACAGTCAATAAAAGAAACATGTTCGTTTGTGATTATATTATATTAGCCTCGGGTGTCGGTTATACATAGATAAGTTTGTAATTTCTCTGATTTCTTATGAAAATACCTAATGACAGATTAACTTGATATAGGGAAAGTCTCGACCATTTTAAAAATCAACATAAATTTCAGTATTTCCAGAGAAAGTCGCACGGTCGGGAGATTGTAACAAAATCTGAATCGATAAGATAAAAATAAATTGAATTAATATAAAAAATAAGCAAAAAAGATTATAAAAGAAAAGTATTTATAATAATTTTAAAATCTCCCTTTGCGTTACTGTTGAAAGCATTACAGACCTTACAATTTTTCACAATTTCTCTCCATTTTTTTTTCGTTATTTTTTGCCTCATTTTATCATTAAAATAATTGAGGTTTTTTTTTTATTAGAGCTTTGGGTACACTCATCATGACCAGACCATTAAGGCGATGTTCTGCCATGGGGCTTCTTAGCCATGTTTTTACAGTCTTCTGAGGCTGCTAAAGGTTCGCTGTACTGTACAGGTCGTGCATGGTAAAGCGATCAAAATTTTTAATGCTTTTTCCGAAGAAATTTGTTTCTTTTAGAACATGAACAACTGTTAGATTAAGCCACAATTGCTGCCAAATTTCATTATTTATATTCGGTAAATCATGAAACTGAGCAGTAGATTCAGATTTTCAATTGTCATCTGCGCCGGGTGTAACTTAAATAATGCGATAGATGGCGTGGTTTCTTCAGAAAAACGTACTTCAAGGTATGATATTACTGAAGACCTCTTCCAGTATTCTGAAGAGCTTTCTGCTGGATTAATGCTTCTATGATGTTGTTTCCTAGTAATACGCGGCATTAATACTCCTCCAGTCCAACTGCAACAACAGCAGTTTTTTCGGGTTTTCTCAGTGATTTTTAATTAAACGTAAAATCCTTTTTAATTTTCCTAGGCTTTGACCACGACCAAAGCTACAGATTGGAGTACGTTGAGCCGAGTATTTGACTACCAACATAATCTCGAGAATGAAATAAATTCTGGAAGTAGCCAATGGAAGGCACTTTTCCGAGCTGCACTATTTCCTTCCTGAGATAATGTTTCTAAGGCAATGTCTGGAAATATTAGGTATCAACTTCCTCCTCAAAACCGATTCCCGAAAAAAGTTTATAGTATCGTTGGTGGTTCCCATGGGATTTCTAATTTCAGGAAATGAATTTAGATCATTGATAACTAGATTTAGTTTGTGGGACGAGCAATGAAGGTAGAGGACTTTGGTGTATTTTTCCAGACATCTATCAAAACTAAAACCAACGCATTTATTCATATTCAGATCAATTTTTGTCAAAAACGCATCTATGTATACAGATTGTTCACTAAACAGAGGACTAAAATCGACATGTTTTAGCGTTTTTTTTTTCCACGTAGTACAGAAAAACGTTTAACTTAAATTGAATTTATTCCATTTAAATGGACCGCATTGTATGGAGTTTACACACATTGTTTCAAATTTATTCGAAAGTAAATTGACGAAAACCTACTCAAGATACTAATGTGTTTAACTTGTTAAAAACTAGTCACTTAAATTTTGAAAGAATTAGTAATTTTACTTGTTTAAAACACAATGGACTAGTTTATTCGAATATTGTAAGAAAGGTGCATATTGTTGAGAAACAATGACATATATTCAGATAAATATTAGATGGGTTTACGTAAAATTTATTATCTCTCGATGTCGCGAAATAAGGAAGGAAAGAAAACCACCAGATAACTATCGATACCGGATTTAGACGGGCGGAAGAGACTAGATTTCATAATTTTTGTAAAAAAGATCGTGGCCTTGATTGTTAACGAAAATAAAATATTCCTACCGACACTTCATGTATACTTATTCCTACGACGCACGCTAGGGCAAAGAGGTCCTATACCTGGCGATATATCAGGAACTATATAAATACAGGGTGATTCAAAATTATCTCTACAACTTCAAAAATTCATAACTTCGAAAATAAACAAGATATTTGTATTCTGTCTTTTGCATGTATTACTGTAACTAATAAAGTTTTTTTTAGTACACTTCAACATGCACACCATTGGTGGCCATAAGCACTGTAATCAATTTCAGGTTACCAGGTAACATGTCGCCTGTGATTGTACTAAAAGCTTGTGTAATACGGCGTTTCAAGTCATCAATGTCATTAACCAGTGTCCTTTAAATAACCCCACAAGAAGTCGAAGGGTGTTATGTCCGGAGACCTTGGTGTCCATGTCATTGCGCCATCCCGTCCAATCCATCGGTCGGTAAAAGTTTCTTTGAGGTGTTCCCGAATTACTGTCAACCAGTTTGGTGGTGCGCCATCCTGTTGGAAGTAAACAATCGGTTGTATTTCTTCCAACTGAGGAAGAGCAAAGTTTTGAAGCAAATCCAGGAGCCATTAACTGTGGTTTATATGAAGAAAAAGGACCGATGATTTTGTTGTCCGCATTAACCTTTGGGCTATCTCGTTGAAGCTCGACTTCTTGTGTGTGTGGTTTTCAGATCCCCAAATTCGTTGTGGTGGTTTATTGTACCAGATACAAGGAACGTGGCCTCATCACTGAAACACACCTTTTTCAAGCAATCTTCATCATAATCAATACTCCACACGTTTTGGTCGATCTGTTGGTAACAGTTCTTGCAGCGACTGTACCTTATAGGCATACAGACGCAACTGTTTATGAAGAACCCTATGGTTGTAGTTTTCTGGACTTGTGCTGGGTGGTCTGGCTCCACTTTTATACAATACTGATCCGGTGCTCATGAAGTTTGTGTACCATGCACGGATGGGGGGTCTGGATGGTGGGTCTCTTTGGAATTTTGACCTGAAGTTGAATTGAATCATTTGAAAACTTGGACTATATTGGAACCCAACTAAAAGCTTACATATATTTTGGAAAATGTTGAAATAATTTATTAAAATGTTGTTACATACCTGAAGTCGAAGGTTCCATGTTGAAATACAAATAGAAACTATGAAAATTTGGCTTTAAATTCACTAAAAAAAAATTTTAAATTCAAATCTACAACAGCATCCGTAGAAAACTGACTTTAGTACAGAAACGAGTGGTAAACGCTTGGAATTAATGATAACCTGTGTTAAAATGAAGGGGATATTGGTTTTTCTAAAAACTATGAAAAGTATGTTTTCATTGCTAATTAATTTTTCGATTTATTGCCAGGTATAGGATCTTCTTTCACAATTTATAATCTTCAATATTGAATGCAAACCAATAGCCAACTTACCAATATAAAAAGGATTTGTTTGAAAGGATAATTCCAGCATAATTCTAGAGTTCCTGATACTTTTTTTCGATAGTTCTGCGGAATTAAATACAGAAAACGACCTTAAGTTAGCGTCTCATTATAGTGAAAGCGAAAAATCAAACAGGAATGATTCGTCAACGAATAGCTTTAGAGTTCTAGTTAGTTAACATCGAAAAATTCTCTAAATTCATGAATCAACCCCCATGAAATGATTTCTCCTAACAAAAATAAAGAATTAGTATTGAAAAACTACGATGGTCATAAAAGGTTTCGGTTTCATCAAACTATAGTCAATATTATGATAGTAAAAGATCCCTTAAACCGGCTACAGAAAAAAAAAACAGTCGAATTCACCAAAAAGTATCCAAATAATAATGAGACGTTACCGTACTCGAAAGAGCTCTGGATTATTCGAGAGATTTGAAAACTGATCTTCTCTGTAAAGTTCAGCAAAGTTCTAGCCTCTATTGCTGTTGAGAATATTTAGAGCAATTGGTAAGAACGAAAAATCGTTACGGCAGTGAAACACTGTCGTACTATCTGGCTTACATGAGGGTATGTTTAGGGCATGAAAACACAGATGGCGTTTTTATTAATTTAGATACGGAAGTATCACAAATATGCTGCAATTCCTTTACTACATTTATAATATTTCTTAGAGATATAAGGACGTTTTGGAACATAACTATTGATACCTAAGTTTCGCCAAATCTTGCAGTTTGTATATTAAAATGTTGTCCTTCGACAGATTCAGCAACTTCCAAAGATGTCAACCTCACGATCTGGTGACACGTCAGGTAACAATAATTAGCTTTTTAGGCTTGACGTTTCGCCAAATCGTGCGTTGGCATTTTCGAAAGTTACTAAATAATAAATATATAAAATGAGGTATCTACGCCTATGGTAGATCAAACAAAATTGTCGAAAAGGGTTTTTACAATCTGCAATTGATATTGAAACCGCTGAAATTTGTATTAATCAGTAAACAGCTCTGATCAAGATCACGAAAATTGAACGCATGAAACGTGGAAGTGAGTTTTATGAGTCAAAATTTGAAGAGAAAGAATTTTCGATTTTTATTTTTTATCACGCAAACTATAGGGTGTGCAAAAACTTTTGACATCCAAATCCAATCTAGTTTCTTTTATATGAGTATTAAAACTGACATAACTGTCAGATATACGTAAAAATTTTGACATATGACTTCTAAAACATGGCGGAAATCCGTTAGTTTATTTTATGTACAGTTTCCTAAATAAACTGTTCATAGAAAAAAATTTGACCGACTAAACTGAAACATTTGTACGCACCTAAAAACCGAAACAAAACAAAATCTGCATATCTTAATTTAGTTAAACAAATAATGCGGTATTTGGATTATGATATGGGAACTTTTCACATTTAAAATATCTTTAGATCTGTCAATTACTATTCCAAACATATAGATTCCATAGATAAACTTCACACACGTTTCTAAAAATTGAAAATGGGAAAATATTTACTTTACGTTCTAGTTAAAAATACCCACGATGTAGAGGCAACGTTTGTAGACCGATTTTCTATATGTCGAAAGTATTTTTAGAAAAAATTTATTGGAATTTTCTTGAGTGTTGATGAAACGAGCACGGAATAACGAATTTGAATGTGTAAGAGACGCGGCGCCCGACGTATTATTTTTTTCTGTTTCTTTTTTATTTCTTTTACACAGAAAAAAGCGTCGCTAATTTGATGTCTTTTCTTTACCAGCATTTATCCTCCTAACCTCAATCCGAGCTATAAACATTATTAATTATTAACGAAACTGCACGTATTTGCAATAAATTATACCGTTCTTTATACAATAGTTGTAATTATCTTATTATTTGTAGAGGTTTCGTACTATTGGCACGTACGTTGCATCTGTATCCGACTTACAGGGTGTTTTAAATAAAATTAGGTTTTACTAGCACTTCGTATTAATATTATTAAAAGCTGTACACAAAAAACTAAATAAATCATTAAGAAAACTAGAATACGTAGGACGGTCAAAAGTTCTTGACCTCTTATAGTACTCTACTAGGTCTTTTTGACCGATATACTCGGCCACTGCAATGATTTAAATTTGAAAGTACAAACAAAAAAATTATTTATATTATATTATATCTTATATATTAAAAAAATTGATGATTTCCAATCCGAGTCCTTTCAGGCGTTCTACCCAGACGATTTGCTTAATTTTTTTTTTTTTTCAGTGAAAGATATTGATGCACAGATCAGCCATCAACCATCGGATTTTATCTAATTTTTACCATTCTCAAGTTATACTCAAAAGCGATTTCCCCCTGTACATTACTTATGGGAGTTTTTCACATACACACGTTCTATCCTCAATATCTCAGGTTCTATTCAAGATAGAGATTTAGTTTTGGTTTAAGAACATTCACCGAAACACCTTCTTTCTTTTGAGTTTTTGAACACTTAAATCGGTTGAGTTGGAGAGGAGCTAGGCGCGGACATTCAATGTGGAGTTATGGATTTTTGTAGGTTTTTGGCAATTTTTCTACATTCAAAGATCTATATCTCAGGTTCTAATATAGCTACAGAGTTCGTTTTGATTTAAGAACACTCACTAAAACACCTTCTTTCTTTTTTGTTTTTGAACACACAAATCGGTTGAGTTGGAGAGGAGCTAGGCGCGGACATTCAATGTGGAGTTATGGATTTTTGTAGGTTTTTGACAATTTTTCTACATTCAAAGATCTATATCTCAGGTTCTAATATAGCTACAGAGTTCGTTTTGATTTAAGAACACTCACTAATACACCTTCTTTCTTTTTTGTTTTTGAACACACAAATCGGTTGAGTTGGAGAGGAGCTAGGCGCGGACATTCAATGTGGTGTTATGGATTTTTGTAGGTTTTTGACAATTTTTCTACATTCAAAGATCTATATCTCAGGTTCTAATATAGCTACAGAGTTCGTTTTGATTTAAGAACACTCACTAAAACACCTTCTTTCTTTTGAGTTTTTGAACACTTGAATCGGTTGAATTTGAGAGGAGCTAGGCGCGGACATTCAATGTGGAGTTATGGATTTTTGTAGGTTTTTGACAATTTTTCTACATTCAAAGATCTATATCTCAGGTTCTAATATAGCTACAGAGTTCGTTTTGATTTAAGAACACTCACTAAAACACCTTCTTTCTTTTTTGTTTTTGAACACACAAATCGGTTGAGTTGGAGAGGAGCTAGGCGCGGACATTCAATGTGGAGTTATGGATTTTTGTAGGTTTTTGACAATTTTTCTACATTCAAAGATCTATATCTCAGGTTCTAATATAGCTACAGAGTTCGTTTTGGTTTAAGAACATTCACCGAAACACCTTCTTTCTTTTGAGTTTTTGAACACTTGAATCGGTTGAATTTGAGAGGAGCTAGGCGCGGACATTCAATGTGGAGTTATGGATTTTTGTAGGTTTTTGACAATTTTTCTACATTCAAAGATCTATATCTCAGGTTCTAATATAGCTACAGAGTTCGTTTTGATTTAAGAACACTCACTAAAACACCTTCTTTCTTTTTTGTTTTTGAACACACAAATCGGTTGAGTTGGAGAGGAGCTAGGCGCGGACATTCAATGTGGAGTTATGGATTTTTGTAGGTTTTTGACAATTTTTCTACATTCAAAGATCTATATCTCAGGTTCTAATATAGCTACAGAGTTCGTTTTGATTTAAGAACACTCACTAATACACCTTCTTTCTTTTTTGTTTTTGAACACACAAATCGGTTGAGTTGGAGAGGAGCTAGGCGCGGACATTCAATGTGGTGTTATGGATTTTTGTAGGTTTTTGACAATTTTTCTACATTCAAAGATCTATATCTCAGGTTCTAATATAGCTACAGAGTTCGTTTTGATTTAAGAACACTCACTAAAACACCTTCTTTCTTTTTTGTTTTTGAACACACAAATCGGTTGAGTTGGAGAGGAGCTAGGCGCGGACATTCAATGTGGAGTTATGGATTTTTGTAGGTTTTTGACAATTTTTCTACATTCAAAGATCTATATCTCAGGTTCTAATATAGCTACAGAGTTCGTTTTGATTTAAGAACACTCACTAAAACACCTTCTTTCTTTTTTGTTTTTGAACACACAAATCGGTTGAGTTGGAGAGGAGCTAGGCGCGGACATTCAATGTGAAGTTATGGATTTTTGTAGGTTTTTGACAATTTTTCTACATTCAAAGATCTATATCTCAGGTTCTAATATAGCTACAGAGTTCGTTTTGATTTAAGAACACTCACTAAAACACCTTCTTTCTTTTTTGTTTTTGAACACACAAATCGGTTGAGTTGGAGAGGAGCTAGGCGCGGACATTCAATGTGGAGTTATGGATTTTTGTAGGTTTTTGACAATTTTTCTACATTCAAAGATCTATATCTCAGGTTCTAATATAGCTACAGAGTTCGTTTTGATTTAAGAACACTCACTAATACACCTTCTTTCTTTTTTGTTTTTGAACACACAAATCGGTTGAGTTGGAGAGGAGCTAGGCGCGGACATTCAATGTGGTGTTATGGATTTTTGTAGGTTTTTGACAATTTTTCTACATTCAAAGATCTATATCTCAGGTTCTAATATAGCTACAGAGTTCGTTTTGATTTAAGAACACTCACTAATACACCTTCTTTCTTTTTTGTTTTTGAACACACAAATCGGTTGAGTTGGAGAGGAGCTAGGCGCGGACATTCAATGTGGTGTTATGGATTTTTGTAGGTTTTTGACAATTTTTCTACATTCAAAGATCTATATCTCAGGTTCTAATATAGCTACAGAGTTCGTTTTGATTTAAGAACACTCACTAAAACACCTTCTTTCTTTTTTGTTTTTGAACACACAAATCGGTTGAGTTGGAGAGGAGCTAGGCGCGGACATTCAATGTGAAGTTATGGATTTTTGTAGGTTTTTGACAATTTTTCTACATTCAAAGATCTATATCTCAGGTTCTAATATAGCTACAGAGTTCGTTTTGATTTAAGAACACTCACTAAAACACCTTCTTTCTTTTTTGTTTTTGAACACACAAATCGGTTGAGTTGGAGAGGAGCTAGGCGCGGACATTCAATGTGGAGTTATGGATTTTTGTAGGTTTTTGACAATTTTTCTACATTCAAAGATCTATATCTCAGGTTCTAATATAGCTACAGAGTTCGTTTTGATTTAAGAACACTCACTAAAACACCTTCTTTCTTTTTTGTTTTTGAACACACAAATCGGTTGAGTTGGAGAGGAGCTAGGCGCGGACATTCAATGTGGAGTTATGGATTTTTGTAGGTTTTTGACAATTTTTCTACATTCAAAGATCTATATCTCAGGTTCTAATATAGCTACAGAGTTCGTTTTGATTTAAGAACACTCACTAATACACCTTCTTTCTTTTTTGTTTTTGAACACACAAATCGGTTGAGTTGGAGAGGAGCTAGGCGCGGACATTCAATGTGGTGTTATGGATTTTTGTAGGTTTTTGACAATTTTTCTACATTCAAAGATCTATATCTCAGGTTCTAATATAGCTACAGAGTTCGTTTTGATTTAAGAACACTCACTAATACACCTTCTTTCTTTTTTGTTTTTGAACACACAAATCGGTTGAGTTGGAGAGGAGCTAGGCGCGGACATTCAATGTGGTGTTATGGATTTTTGTAGGTTTTTGACAATTTTTCTACATTCAAAGATCTATATCTCAGGTTCTAATATAGCTACAGAGTTCGTTTTGATTTAAGAACACTCACTAAAACACCTTCTTTCTTTTTTGTTTTTGAACACACAAATCGGTTGAGTTGGAGAGGAGCTAGGCGCGGACATTCAATGTGGAGTTATGGATTTTTGTAGGTTTTTGACAATTTTTCTACATTCAAAGATCTATATCTCAGGTTCTAATATAGCTACAGAGTTCGTTTTGATTTAAGAACACTCACTAATACACCTTCTTTCTTTTTTGTTTTTGAACACACAAATCGGTTGAGTTGGAGAGGAGCTAGGCGCGGACATTCAATGTGGTGTTATGGATTTTTGTAGGTTTTTGACAATTTTTCTACATTCAAAGATCTATATCTCAGGTTCTAATATAGCTACAGAGTTCGTTTTGATTTAAGAACACTCACTAAAACACCTTCTTTCTTTTTTGTTTTTGAACACACAAATCGGTTGAGTTGGAGAGGAGCTAGGCGCGGACATTCAATGTGGTGTTATGGATTTTTGTAGGTTTTTGACAATTTTTCTACATTCAAAGATCTATATCTCAGGTTCTAATATAGCTACAGAGTTCGTTTTGATTTATGAACACTCACTAATACACCTTCTTTCTTTTTTGTTTTTGAACACACAAATCGGTTGAGTTGGAGAGGAGCTAGGCGCGGACATTCAATGTGGAGTTATGGATTTTTGTAGGTTTTTGACAATTTTTCTACATTCAAAGATCTATATCTCAGGTTCTAATATAGCTACAGAGTTCGTTTTGATTTAAGAACACTCACTAAAACACCTTCTTTCTTTTTTGTTTTTGAACACACAAATCGGTTGAGTTGGAGAGGAGCTAGGCGCGGACATTCAATGTGAAGTTATGGATTTTTGTAGGTTTTTGACAATTTTTCTACATTCAAAGATCTATATCTCAGGTTCTAATATAGCTACAGAGTTCGTTTTTATTTAAGAACACTCACTAAAACACCTTCTTTCTTTTTTGTTTTTGAACACACAAATCGGTTGAGTTGGAGAGGAGCTAGGCGCGGACATTCAATGTGGAGTTATGGATTTTTGTAGGTTTTTGACAATTTTTCTACATTCAAAGATCTATATCTCAGGTTCTAATATAGCTACAGAGTTCGTTTTGATTTAAGAACACTCACTAAAACACCTTCTTTCTTTTTTGTTTTTGAACACACAAATCGGTTGAGTTGGAGAGGAGCTAGGCGCGGACATTCAATGTGGTGTTATGGATTTTTGTAGGTTTTTGACAATTTTTCTACATTCAAAGATCTATATCTCAGGTTCTAATATAGCTACAGAGTTCGTTTTGATTTAAGAACACTCACTAAAACACCTTCTTTCTTTTTTGTTTTTGAACACACAAATCGGTTGAGTTGGAGAGGAGCTAGGCGCGGACATTCAATGTGGAGTTATGGATTTTTGTAGGTTTTTGACAATTTTTCTACATTCAAAGATCTATATCTCAGGTTCTAATATAGCTACAGAGTTCGTTTTGATTTAAGAACACTCACTAAAACACCTTCTTTCTTTTTTGTTTTTGAACACACAAATCGGTTGAGTTGGAGAGGAGCTAGGCGCGGACATTCAATGTGGTGTTATGGATTTTTGTAGGTTTTTGACAATTTTTCTACATTCAAAGATCTATATCTCAGGTTCTAATATAGCTACAGAGTTCGTTTTGATTTAAGAACACTCACTAAAACACCTTCTTTCTTTTTTGTTTTTGAACACACAAATCGGTTGAGTTGGAGAGGAGCTAGGCGCGGACATTCAATGTGGAGTTATGGATTTTTGTAGGTTTTTGACAATTTTTCTACATTCAAAGATCTATATCTCAGGTTCTAATATAGCTACAGAGTTCGTTTTGATTTAAGAACACTCACTAAAACACCTTCTTTCTTTTTTGTTTTTGAACACACAAATCGGTTGAGTTGGAGAGGAGCTAGGCGCGGACATTCAATGTGGTGTTATGGATTTTTGTAGGTTTTTGACAATTTTTCTACATTCAAAGATCTATATCTCAGGTTCTAATATAGCTACACAGTTCGTTTTGATTTAAGAACACTCACTAAAACACCTTCTTTCTTTTTTGTTTTTGAACACAGCTAGTTTATATAGTTATTTAATCATTCTCCATTAGTACTGAACACCCTATTTACACCATCGTTTCGAAAACCAAGTTATTATCTTCAGAGACTTAAGGTAAACTGTCTGACGCGCGTGTAATTTTAAGTGTTGTTGTAGTTATAATTTAAACAGTGTGTTCAATATGAATATCACCAGAAATTTCCTTTGAATTCTCCATTAGTATCAAACACATTGAGGTACGTCCGAAACATGTCATTTGAATACATCAACCGCTTCTTCAGGTGCTGAAAAACGTTAAACTCGCAATTTATTTTTGATGTGTGAGGACAGAAGGAATCATTTAGTCCCCAACAAGGACTGTAGGGCAGATGACCCATAAATTGAATGTTTTGGCTGCTCAAAAACGTTTTTGTTTGAACTGATGAGAATGATTCGTCTTCAGCGATTGGTTTACCTTATTTATGGTAAACAAATGATGGTGTACCATTCAGATTTGACCGTTCCACGTTGTTCTAATGACGACTTGTCCAGGTATTCCTATAAAACAGCCGCGGCAACTTTCGTTGTATTTGGCTCGTCTTGAAAGACCAATGCAGTCGATTAGTCTTAATTTTCGGATTTATATGCATAGATCCAATCTATAGTAAGTCAATGACGATCTTGCAATATCAGTTCAAGCACAACATCGATCTTTCGTGCCACAACAACCGATTTTTCCTTTAGCGCAACGATCCACGTTTGAAAATAATCGCAAGAAAAGGTTCGGGATTCAATTCAATTTTTTGACCAAGGTGAATGTTTGAAGTATCTGTGAACAACTCAAACAGCACTCGTTTGACAACATGTTCACTATTAAAAAAGATAGTAACGTCAAATTTGACATATTGCCATCAGTGTTGCCATATCTCGAAACGTAGTGCTGCTTCGATCAATTCTATTAAAGTTTTTAATATTCAGTAGAACTTAAACGACCACACAATCAAGTTGTTTTGAAAAATATATCAAATTATGTTTCGAGTTATAAAATTTTCGACTAAAAAAGGAAAAATTTCAACAATTAAAAAGTTATTCGTTGGGAAGGAGAATCGTTAAAAGATGACCCACGTGTGGGAGGTCTTCGACAGCGATTACTCCAGAAAACATTAAATTAATCTAAGAAATCATTCCATGTGGCCAAAAACAGAAGAAATCAAGTGTTCTAAGTGAGCAATTCAGCAGTTTTTAGAACTTTGCCTTGAGGACCAAGAAATTGTAAACTGATCAATTGTAACAAGCGTTGGTAAAGGTAGTAAATGTCGAAGAGCTGCTTCGGACATGAAAATTTAGCAATATTAATATTTATGTTATTCGATATACCAGATCTTCGCGGCCGGAAAAGTTCTAACCACCGATTTTCATTATTATTTTCTGTTTCTGTTGAGTTTACCGAATTTTAGATTAAACCCCGTACATTTATTATCGTTTATTGCAAATTTGTTTAACACAAACTCGATGTTTCTTCACATGACTTTCATCTGCTGCAGGAAACGAATCTCCGGGTAACCTGATTGTATATTATTTCTCGTCGCCATCTCGTTACGCATACCCATATGTCAACATTTCCTGCTTTTTTAAGGTAAATATTAGATGTATTCGTTTAGGAATTTTATCTATAGAGAGTTTATACCGGGAGAGAACGTGCTATTAAAAAAATGTTCGCCTCCCGCCGTTTACAGGGCTGATTTAGAGCCGTTTGGTAGCCTTGTGCTACCCAGATGGTTGTATTGTCGTAGCCGATCACACCCACTTATCTACGTGTGGGTCGTCCTCACTATTATACACTGCCCCAGAAAGTTACGCCAACTTATAGATTATTAATTATTCAAAGGAAAAAAAAAGTTGAAGGTTCTATTTTATTAATTATTAACACACTTTATTTATCTGTTAGTTTTAATCAACCTATTGGTTTAAAATTTCGCGTATTTTCTCGCTTTTGATGACAATATATGATTCAATAAAAAATATTTATCGATATCGCATTAATTGGTAAATTTTTATATGAACAGAATTTTATTCAAAGTCAAAGGTCAAAAAAATGAGTTTTTCGCGATTATCAGTAAAACGGTGAGTTTTATCATAAAAATACCTCAGACGAAAATTGTAGATCATAAAATTATCTACAAAAAACGTATCAATAGTTTTTTTCCTACAAGCCACTGCTTCTGAGATATAATGATTCAAAAATATATTTTCGGTAGTAAACTTTTCTTACAACAATCAAATGAACCGAGACTTGTTGGGAGTAATTTTTAAGAAATTTCTGTTGATTGGTAGGAACCGTCATAAATTATCAATTGACGAAGATGTTAGTATGCAGCTTTGGTATTTATCGTGCATCATCATCATTATTACCATTAATTATGACAGTAAATCTGAAACATTATAATTTTTACAACTTTTTAAATCGTTATATCTCAGAAACGGTGACCCGTAGGAAAAAAAGTATTGATTGATAAAAGTAGATAATTTTATGATCTACAATTTTCGTCTGAGGTGTTTTTATGATGAAACTCACCGTTTTGCTGATAATCGCGAAAAACTCAGTTTTTTGACCTTTAACCTTGAATATTTTTTTTTCCATACAACGAAATTATGGGTAACATTCAAATTTTATGTTCAATTGTATTTTAAGCACACTGATTTTCAGCTTGATGGGAATTTATGTAACTTCGAATCTCCAAATTGACCGGATTAGATAGAATTTTCAATTCGTCATCATCATCTTCATCAAGCCTTTCAATCCTTTGGATTATGGCTATCGCTTTTATCGTTTTAAAATCCGTGGATTACTCCTCGTTTTCTATTTTTGTTTTCTTTATACTTTTTCTTGGTTGCTTTTGTTATTATTTTCCATTCCTTTCGATTCCGGCATTTTGCCCTCTATACTAACCACTCTTATGTCCTCCTCTATTCCGTTTCTCCAATTCTTTCTTGATCTATTTCTTCTTCTTGGCCACGATGGGGTCCAATGATCATTTCAGTGGGTTTGCTTCTCATTATATGTCCAGCCCAGTTGAGTCTTTGTGCTTTTATGTATCTCACTATATTTTCCTACACCAGCTCTCTCTCTCTATTTCCTCGTTTTTCTTTGCTTCCTTTCTCCCTCTTGTGTTATGTGTGGACCTGTTATAGTTGTCATCATCTTTCTCTCGATTCTTTTAAGTTCTTCTTCTTCTTTTCTGTTTATTACTGTTGTTTCCTTCGCATACGTTATTACTGGTCTTATTAGGGTCTTGTACATTTTTATTTTGTTTTGTTCGCTTATATTTTTGTTTTTCTATAGGTATTTGTGTCTTCCCTAGGCTTGATAACCTTTTTGTATCCTTTCCTTTATCCTGTCCCTGGCTGTTTGTCCCAACGTTATTCCTGGATAGTTAAAGGTCGATACTGTTTCAAAATTGTATTCGCAAAATTTGAAGTTTTAATGATTTTGACAGAAATAACATGGAGAAATAGATATAGATAGTAGAGGCAGCCGGCAACTCGTCAACGACCAACGAAAGTAGAAAGTTTTAACCATAACCTCAAAATTTCAGCTATAATAGTGTATTTTTCGTGCGTGTATGCAAAATAAATGTTAAATTGAGACGAATATTTTAAATAAATGTTGTTTTATTGAACTAAAGTGATATATAGTGTCTAATTAAACAATAATTTTGAATACTTCGATGAAAAAGAAAGCCCTTCCCTCTAAGCTTCCACCCTCGGATAAATCCGCGAATGGATGCGAAGAAAGACATTCCACCGCCCCGGGTTAATTCGATAGGTCCTCGTTCGCGTCGCAGTTTCGCGCCTAGACCTCTCCCCTATTGGAAATTTTGAACGACTTACCTTTTTATTAAGAATTAGCCTATAGGCTATAGTCTTCTTAGCCTGGACGTCTTAAAGTGTGTTTTTGATGTCTGGCAACCTTCTTCGGTAAGAAAAGATCTAATCGCCGACGGTATTTCGCCCTCTTACGGCTGTCCCCGATGTATAACTCTTCACTCGCTTATGAAGTGCGGAGTTACCGTGTCGGAGGATGACTTCTTAAGAGTTGACTTGCGATATTTATTTGATTTTCAGTTAACACGAAGTTTTGTCCAACGTTTTGGTCACCAGTAGCTTTAATTCTGCAGGATGATGATTTGTTTGCATAATGTACACAAGAAGAATATGATGTTGATGGTTTAGATCTCTCTGAAGACAATATTTGGTCTGATTACATAAATATAACTGAAGATGCCTCCAATTCAAAAGAAAATTCGTCAGTCCAGTCACTTTTTTTCAACTTAAACTGTTTAAATATGTTGATATGGAGAAATTTGTTTATTTTTACCATTTTTTTGCCCATTTCAAACGGTTTTTTACAAAACTAACGTCAATGGAATTATTTGCTTTCTCATTCATGGTGAAACATGCAACTGTGGACATTCTTCTCCGATTAGTATGTATGTGTGTGTGTGTGTGTGTTTTATAGAGGCAATTTTGCCTGCGCAACTAACTTCAAATGTTCTGTTGAAATCGTCGAGTACTAGGACCCTAAGGGCCCTTTCACACCAAACGAATCCGAATCAATCAGAATCACTCCGAATCTAGGCAAAAATAACTTATCGCCGAATTAGAATACCAAGAAGTACCGTGGATTGGAAAAATATGCATCCACCAGGAGCTTTGGCGACAGAAAACGTTCAAGGCGACCTCGAAAAACTACAAACACCGAAGATAAACGTGTTCGAAGACTAACGGGCTCAGAGATAGCATCTCATATCAACGAATCTAAGAATCTACTTTGATTAAGAGAAGCTGGCCTATTTGGAAGGGTGGCAGTTGAGAAACTTCTTTGAAGACATCAAGATAAAAAGGCTGCAGTGTACTTAAGAACAACAAGAAGTGACAAAGAGTTTCATGGAATGATGGTTCAAACTTTGGGTTTGAATGATTGTCAAAAGTACGGATGTAAAACAAGGCAGAGGCTCTGTGATCTTTTGAGGATGTTTTTGGGTAAAAAATGAAGGGTTTTGAAGAAAAAATTTGTAACCACACCCTGATGGGCAGAAAACTTATCTTCCAGCTTGTCAACGATCCCAAGCATTCCTCGAAACTATACAAAGTGTATTTGAAAAAAATCGTCAAGGAATAATGTACTGAAAGTAATGATTTGATCGTCACAGTCAACTCTACCTCAGACAAAGCCGAAATTTTCCACCGAAAAAATAAAATCAAAAGGATTACATTGATGAATCAAAAATTTGAATACGTAGTTTTATTATTACTTTATACTTATCTCTATAATGTTCTTTAGAATGTAAATATCGAAATCGGATTATGATACGCCAATTAAATGGTGAGAAAAAATTTTGGTCGGTAATGTATATTTTACAAGTCGTTTAAAGTCGTCGATTGTAGATAAGTACTTTCATTAATAAAACAAAAGCTTGGTAACACAATATATTTTTTTCTCCCGAATCAAATGTTTACTTAATTAACATCGGCATCTATAATTATTGGTTAATATTTTATCTTTTAACATAAATTAACGTTATTTTTTGTTATCACCCTAATATAAGTAGAGAGTAGCTTCACGTGTTTGCATTAAGATAATAATTATATATATATATATATATATATATATATATATATATATATATATATATATATATATATATATATATATATATATATACACAACTTATAAACATTGATACCAAATAAAATTCTAATTAATCTGCTTCTTCGGCTTTCATCTGCGCCGGTAGTAGTTTGGTCGTACTATACACGAATAAAACCACAAATAGCATGACGTCAATGTTAGATTTAGATTGACAGGTCGTTCCTTTGAAAACCTTTGAGTTCACGTCCATTGACTCGACATCTAAGTTGGAATTTCCGGAACCTTTGTTGATATTCATACTGAACACACTGTTTTCGATACTACTACACCGAGACTCACAGTTACGCGCGTTTCGACATACAAGTTATCGTCTTCAGACGCTACTGCTACATTTGGAAACCAAAAACTTGTGGAGTATCAGTTTCACAAATTTCAAGAGCAACTTGAAGATCTAGAAATGCATGCACGTCGCCGAGCTCAAAAGAATTTTCGCGAGTTAAGATTCTCTTCCATAATGCTACAGTGAATTGAAGAAGTTGACATATAGAGGGCTGACAACCTTATGGGTAAAACAGTTGGACCAGAAGTCAATTAATTGTTTCCAAATTAATAATTACAGATAATTCGATGATTATGTGATATGCGATCATCTAAATGACGGTCTTCTCGAAGACGGAACTCCTCTAAACGTAAATTTGTTAAAACTGCCATTTCCTGGTGGATATTTTCCTTTAACTGACTGATGTCCCTCTGATTGTTCGAGTAGACTCTACGTTTAAGGTGTCCCCACAAAAAAAATCAAGTGGCGTCAAGTCAGGGCTACTTGGGGGCCAAGGGATATCACCTCTTTTGGAAATTAGTCTTGCAGGAAACGAGTCATTTCTTGATCTCGCTAGTTCTGGAGTCAAATGTGATGTTTCGTCCTCGTGAATCTTCAAAGAAGAAATGGCCAATAATTCCTTTGCTTGATATTGCTGCCCATACCGTTACTTTCGGACTATGCAGTGGTTTTGGATGTTTCATTTTTGGATTTTTTTCGGTCCAATAACGAACCCATTTAAATGAAAAAAGGATGTTGTCAAAAGTGGAAAATCGACTAATTTCTTTTCTTCAGCAAATGTCAACCTTGCTCCAAAGTCGGTATCTTTTAATCCCTGTGTTAGCTGGAGCTTATAAGGCTGCAGTTTAAGATCCAACTTCAAAATTCGATGTAAATTTCGTCGCGACAAGTTTAAAGCCGTCGATCGCTTCCGAGTAGACAAATCCGGTTCTAGACGTTCTTGGAGGACCTTTTGCTGGTGGTTTAAACGTGGAATCGGTCTCATCAAAACGCTTTACTCATATTCTAATTAAATTTCCACTCGGAACTTCATTAATGTGTTTTAATCCATGTTCTGAACGATGCAGTCCCTTTTCCGTCGAAGTGACTCATGGCTACTAAAACTCCACGAGTGCAATTATCCTGTTTTATTTCTTATTTATTTATTTTTCCAGATACGTGCTCTTAGGCCCCTTTCACACCAAACGAATCCGAATCAATCTGGATCACTCCGAATCAAGTTGAATCTGATTCGTCATCTCCACTCTTTCACACCAGCTAAATCAACCTGAATAATTCTTACCTGGAATGTTTAATTCTTCGCCAATTTTCCTCCACACAGAAGATATTTTAATTATTAAATTAATAACTCCACGTCCATCTCGTATGGTTGTTGATTCAAGACTGACCGGACGAGGAATCTGACAGGTTGAATCAAGTGCGACCTCGAATCAAACCTGATTGAACCAGATTCGTCCGGTCTGAAGGCGGGAAAAGAGTCCCTTTACATTTAAACGGAGAGCTCGAAGCCGAATCTTGGTCAATCAGATTCAACTTGATTCGGATTCGTTTGGTGTGAAAGGGCCTTTAGATCTCATGCGGATTGATGAAATCCTAATCGATTTGCATCAGACGCCACCTCAAGTCACTAGTTGAATTTTGTACTGGTCCAAATCACTCGAATTTTACGGAATCGTTTGAAAGCGCTGTAAAGTTTAGAAAAGAAACTTTAGATTTTCTTTTCATAATAATGTACATTTGATATGAAGCCAACTAATATCTTGTTAGGTGTTTTTAGTTATGACAATGGAAACTAATTCTGTTCATCAACATCAACATTGACGGGTCATGCTGTAATGTTTTTAATGTCGAAAATTATAACTAACATCAATTATTACGTTTCAAAATAATGGAATAAATGACACATTCGTGTCATATTCGAAGCTTTTATTTTATCATTGCCAAAAAAAATTAGTTTTTACGACAATGGCAATATTTTTAGATTGCACCTGACAGGATTTATGAATTAGTATGATTCAACAGTCAACAGTTTTCGCTGCTATTTTTGAAAAAAAAAATCTGTTTATAGAAAGTCATTCACTTGAATAAATGGCGGTTGGCAGTGGCGTTTCAAAAGTTTTGGTTTTTGATGATTTAGTATTATTAAAGTATCCTTGATAATAATCCAGCAGAGAATAAATCGAAACAACTAGATGAAACGCAGTTTGGCTTTAGAGATGGATTAGGAACTAGAGAAGCATTATTCGCTGATACAGTGCTACTACAGAAGTGCAGAGAATACAACAATGTCTGTTTCATTGATTTCCAGAAGGCTTTTGATAAAGTCCAACACGATAAACTTATAGAGAATTTAACAACTATCAACTTAGATACAAGCGATGTACGATTAATCAAAAATTACAATCAAACGGCAGTAGTGCGTGTTGAGGACATGGAGGCAGACGAAATCGAATTCAAAAAGGACTTCACCAAGGTTGCGTTCTTTCTCCACAACTATTTTATCTATATTCTCAGTTTGTATTACAGAAAGTGCTGGAGGAGAGACATGAGGGTGTAAACATCGGAGAAACTTAATCAACAACTTAAGATATTACTATAATGATTGAGAGTGTGGTCAGTACTGCTGAACGGAGTGGAAACTTGGACCTCGAAAGCTCAAATGATCAAAAAACTTGAGGAATTTGAAATGTGGCTCTATAGACGCATCCTGAAGATACCCTGGACTAATAGAATCACCAACGACGAAGTACTAAGACGCATTGGTTGCAAAAGAAAGCCGTTGACAATTATTAAACAGAAATCTAAACCTCCACGTCAAGATAAGATTCATGGAATGTTATGTGTGGTCAGTACTGCTGAACGGAGTGGAAACTTGGACCTTGAAAGCTCAAATGATCAAAAAACTTGAGATGTGGCTCTATAGACGCATCCTGAAGATACCTTGGACTAATAGAATCACCAACGACGAAGTACTAAGACGCATTGGTTGCAAAAGAAAGCCGTTGACAATTATTAAACAGAAATCTAAACCTCCACGTCAAGATAAGATTCATGGAATGTTATGTGTGGTCAGTAATGCTGAACGGAGTGGAAACTTGGACCTTGAAAGCTCAAATGATCAAAAAAATTGAGATGTGGCTCTATAGACGCATCCTGAAGATACCTTGGACTAATAGAATCACCAACGACGAAGTACTAAGACGCATTGGTTGCAAAAGAAAGCCGTTGACAATTATTAAACAGAAATCTAAACCTCCACGTCAAGATAAGATTCATGGAATGTTATGTGTGGTCAGTACTGCTGAACGGAGTGGAAACTTGGACCTTGAAAGCTCAAATGATCAAAAAACTTGAGATGTGGCTCTATAGACGCATCCTGAAGATACCTTGGACTAATAGAATCACCAACGACGAAGTACTAAGACGCATTGGTTGCAAAAGAAAGCCGTTGACAATTATTAAACAGAAATCTAAACCTCCACGTCAAGATAAGATTCATGGAATGTTATGTGTGGTCAGTACTGCTGAACGGAGTGGAAACTTGGACCTTGAAAGCTCAAATGATCAAAAAACTTGAGATGTGGCTCTATAGACGCATCCTGAAGATACCTTGGACTAATAGAATCACCAACGACGAAGTACTAAGACGCATTGGTTGCAAAAGAAAGCCGTTGACAATTATTAAACAGAAATCTAAACCTCCACGTCAAGATAAGATTCATGGAATGTTATGTGTGGTCAGTACTGCTGAACGGAGTGGAAACTTGGACCTTGAAAGCTCAAATGATCAAAAAACTTGAGATGTGGCTCTATAGACGCATCCTGAAGATACCCTGGACTAATAGAATCACCAACGACGAAGTACTAAGACGCATTGGTTGCAAAAGAAAGCCGTTGACAATTATTAAACAGAAATCTAAACCTCCACGTCAAGATAAGATTCATGGAATGTTATGTGTGGTCAGTACTGCTGAACGGACAGGAAACTTGGATCTTGAAAGCTCAAATGATCAAAAAACTTGAGATGTGGCTCTATAGACGCATCCTGAAGATACCTTGGACTAATAGAATCACCAACGGCGAAGTACTAAGACGCATTGGTTGCAAAAGAAAGCCGTTGACAATTATTAAACAGAAATCTAAACCTCCACGTCAAGATAAGATTCATGGAATGTTATGTGTGGTCAGTACTGCTGAACGGAGTGGAAACTTGGACCTTGAAAGCTCAAATGATCAAAAAACTTGAGATGTGGCTCTATAGACGCATCCTGAAGATACCTTGGACTAATAGAATCACCAACGACGAAGTACTAAGACGCATTGGTTGCAAAAGAAAGCCGTTGACAATTATTAAACAGAAATCTAAACCTCCACGTCAAGATAAGATTCATGGAATGTTATGTGTGGTCAGTACTGCTGAACGGAGTGGAAACTTGGACCTTGAAAGCTCAAATGATCAAAAAACTTGAGATGTGGCTCTATAGACGCATCCTGAAGATACCCTGGACTAATAGAATCACCAACGACGAAGTACTAAGACGCATTGGTTGCAAAAGAAAGCCGTTGACAATTATTAAACAGAAATCTAAACCTCCACGTCAAGATAAGATTCATGGAATGTTATGTGTGGTCAGTACTGCTGAACGGACAGGAAACTTGGATCTTGAAAGCTCAAATGATCAAAAAACTTGAGATGTGGCTCTATAGACGCATCCTGAAGATACCTTGGACTAATAGAATCACCAACGGCGAAGTACTAAGACGCATTGGTTGCAAAAGAAAGCCGTTGACAATTATTAAACAGAAATCTAAACCTCCACGTCAAGATAAGATTCATGGAATGTTATGTGTGGTCAGTACTGCTGAACGGAGTGGAAACTTGGACCTTGAAAGCTCAAATGATCAAAAAAATTGAGATGTGGCTCTATAGACGCATCCTGAAGATACCCTGGACTAATAGAATCACCAACGACGAAGTACTAAGACGCATTGGTTGCAAAAGAAAGCCGTTGACAATTATTAAACAGAAATCTAAACCTCCACGTCGAGATAAGATTCATGGAATGTTATGTGTGGTCAGTAATGGTGAATGGAGTGGAAACTTGGACCTCGAAAGCTCAAATGATCAAAAAACTTGAGATGTGGCTCTATAGACGCATCCTGAAGATACCCTGGACTAATAGAATCACCAACGACGAAGTACTAAGACGCATTGGTTGCAAAAGAAAGCCGTTGACAATTATTAAACAGAAATCTAAACCTCCACGTCAAGATAAGATTCATGGAATGTTATGTGTGGTCAGTACTGCTGAACGGACAGGAAACTTGGATCTTGAAAGCTCAAATGATCAAAAAACTTGAGATGTGGCTCTATAGACGCATCCTGAAGATACCTTGGACTAATAGAATCACCAACGACGAAGTACTAAGACGCATTGGTTGCAAAAGAAAGCCGTTGACAATTATTAAACAGAAATCTAAACCTCCACGTCAAGATAAGATTCATGGAATGTTATGTGTGGTCAGTACTGCTGAACGGAGTGGAAACTTGGACCTTGAAAGCTCAAATGATCAAAAAAATTGAGATGTGGCTCTATAGACGCATCCTGAAGATACCCTGGACTAATAGAATCACCAACGACGAAGTACTAAGACGCATTGGTTGCAAAAGAAAGCCGTTGACAATTATTAAACAGAAATCTAAACCTCCACGTCAAGATAAGATTCATGGAATGTTATGTGTGGTCAGTACTGCTGAACGGAGTGGAAACTTGGACCTTGAAAGCTCAAATGATCAAAAAACTTGAGATGTGGCTCTATAGACGCATCCTGAAGATACCCTGGACTAATAGAATCACCAACGACGAAGTACTAAGACGCATTGGTTGCAAAAGAAAGCCGTTGACAATTATTAAACAGAAATCTAAACCTCCACGTCAAGATAAGATTCATGGAATGTTATGTGTGGTCAGTAATGGTGAATGGAGTGGAAACTTGGACCTCGAAAGCTCAAATGATCAAAAAACTTGAGATGTGGCTCTATAGACGCATCCTGAAGATACCCTGGACTAATAGAATCACCAACGACGAAGTACTAAGACGCATTGGTTGCAAAAGAAAGCCGTTGACAATTATTAAACAGAAATCTAAACCTCCACGTCAAGATAAGATTCATGGAATGTTATGTGTGGTCAGTACTGCTGAACGGAGTGGAAACTTGGACCTTGAAAGCTCAAATGATCAAAAAACTTGAGATGTGGCTCTATAGACGCATCCTGAAGATACCTTGGACTAATAGAATCACCAACGACGAAGTACTAAGACGCATTGGTTGCAAAAGAAAGCCGTTGACAATTATTAAACAGAAATCTAAACCTCCACGTCAAGATAAGATTCATGGAATGTTATGTGTGGTCAGTAATGCTGAACGGAGTGGAAACTTGGACCTTGAAAGCTCAAATGATCAAAAAAATTGAGATGTGGCTCTATAGACGCATCCTGAAGATACCTTGGACTAATAGAATCACCAACGACGAAGTACTAAGACGCATTGGTTGCAAAAGAAAGCCGTTGACAATTATTAAACAGAAATCTAAACCTCCACGTCAAGATAAGATTCATGGAATGTTATGTGTGGTCAGTAATGGTGAATGGAGTGGAAACTTGGACCTCGAAAGCTCAAATGATCAAAAAACTTGAGATGTGGCTCTATAGACGCATCCTGAAGATACCTTGGACTAATAGAATCACCAACGACGAAGTACTAAGACGCATTGGTTGCAAAAGAAAGCCGTTGACAATTATTAAACAGAAATCTAAACCTCCACGTCAAGATAAGATTCATGGAATGTTATGTGTGGTCAGTACTGCTGAACGGAGTGGAAACTTGGACCTTGAAAGCTCAAATGATCAAAAAACTTGAGATGTGGCTCTATAGACGCATCCTGAAGATACCTTGGACTAATAGAATCACCAACGACGAAGTACTAAGACGCATTGGTTGCAAAAGAAAGCCGTTGACAATTATTAAACAGAAATCTAAACCTCCACGTCAAGATAAGATTCATGGAATGTTATGTGTGGTCAGTAATGCTGAACGAAGTGGAAACTTGGACCTTGAAAGCTCAAATGATCAAAAAAATTGAGATGTGGCTCTATAGACGCATCCTGAAGATACCCTGGACTAATAGCATGGATTGCAACATGAAATTATGAAGCTCTAACTTTAAACTTCTGTAGCTAAAAAGTAACTCAAATGGATTTGGTTCACTTGTATTCTGAATAACCCATTTATCCCAATATACATAAAAACAATGGTTAGAAAAAAAAAAATAAAGAAAACACCTGTTCGATAATTCCAAGTTAAATGTCAATATTGTCATACCTGTTACGGCTAAATATATTTATTGTCTAATGGATTCATTTATGTACAATTGACCTTTCAGTTTCTATTAGGTATAGAGTATGAAGCAATTCTATTAATTTTAATTTAATTCATTCGAAGTACTATTATTGAATATTTTAAATCGAAAAAATCTATGAAAATGATTGAATTTTTAAAATAAAATCAAGGTCACTTTCCCACAAACATTGTTTTATGTAACTACGTGATGTAATTGCTTCCTCGATCATCTTCAAATCCTGAAGTTCATCGAGTGGCGGTAGAAAAACTGAAAGATGCCGCCTCCGCTCGACAATATTTTTAGTTTAATCATAATTTCAGCATAAAAGAAATCCGAATAATCAGTAATAGATCTGGCACGTTTCAAACTGCTCGAGAAGCCGCTGGATTTAAGCCTCAGCGATTACTACGACTTCTGGATATACTTTACTCGTTCAGATTTAACGAATCTAGCCGGAAAAAATTAGTTTTCGTCCTTTATTCGTCCTTTAATAATTTGATTTAAGAGGATCGGCTGCTGTGCTCCTAGAACCTGTGGTGATCTTTGCGCGTCCGCAATTTATAAAAAGTGGATGAAAGGCGCCGCGTGAATTCGCCGAATTTTAAAATTTCATTGTAGCCGCACAGGGCCGGCCTATGAACCCATTTCGCGAACTTATTCGTAACATTATATCATTGAAAATATGTGAAATTATGAATAACGCGCCTTGTGATATCCGACGAGCGTGAAATCTCTGCCATATGGGTTTTAGATTATTTTAAAGTTATTTAAAATTGATTTAATAATAATAATAGGAATATTTATTTATTTTTCAATAAAAACGTACGGACTCTTTTTCAAACTGACACATATAATAAATATCTTTTAATGTATCAAGTATTGTTATGCCGCAATTTGATCTACCAATAACAAGCAAAACCGACTCGATATGCTCGAGGTATCACGTCGAGATGCATTTCCTGCACATCAAACGGCCGCTATATTTAGGTTACATCCATACTTAGAACCGGTACCATTAGAGTACTTGCGGAAAACATTTAAATAATCGTTGTATATGTTTGTGAACGTACTGTTGTTTTTTCCTATTAGATTAATAGACAAAAAAGCATTGTTGCAATGAAAACTGCATTAAAAATAATGATATCAACCTTGTTTACCTTATATTTATATAAATAACGAAACCAAGTTTTTTTATGCGTGTTATCGTGAATAATAATCAGTGATTTTGAAAAAAAAAAAAACCACAAAAACTTTGAAAAAATTGATGAAATTTATATCAGAATCGATAGAACGATCAATATAATTCAATGTTTGAAGATGATTTCATGTAAATGTTGGCCGCGGATCCGCTTTAAATAACCCATGCGCAAGGTCCAATTTTGGCGTACTCCCTTCAACATGTAGGCAGGTATTTCACGAATAATTGCTTCGATATTGGTTCCCAGTGCGTCAATCGTTCCTGGTTTATCCTTGTAGACATTAGCCTTAACATGGACCCCATGAGAAATAGTCCAAATGCGTCAAATCGCACGATCTAGGCGGCCAATTGACGGGCCCCAAACGTGAGATGTGTTCATCGAAGACGGTTCTCAATTTGGCCATTGTTCCAAGTGCCGTGTGGCATGTGGCACCGTCTTGTTGAAACTACATGTCAGGCATGTCCAATTCTTCCATTTTGGGCAAAAAAATCGTCAATCATCACACGGTAGCGCTCGCCATTCACAGTAACGTTCCGACCATCGTCGCTTTTGAAGAAGTACTGCCACCGGCCCATAATCCACATCAAACAGTGACTTTTTCGGGATGCATTGGTAGCTATTGCGATGCTTCTGGCTGGTATTCACTCCAGATGCGGAAATTTTGCTTGTTGGCGTATCCAGTCAACCAAATATAAGCTACTTCGCTGAACACAATTTTTTGCAAGCGCCCATTCACCAAATGTTAGACGTTGTGGAAGATCGTGTTACTTCAATTCTTGCACCGGCCACATCTTATCAGGTTTTACACCCAAATCTTTTCGCAAAATTTTCCACGTAATGGAGTAACAGAGTACCAATTGTAGTGAACGGCGGCGAATCGACATTTCACGGTCAACAGTAACACCGGCGGATACAGCCATAATATTTTCTTCTGTCCTCACTGTACGTTTAGTGCGTGCTAGTGGTTTAATGTCCAATAGTGTAAACTGGGTTCGAAATTTAATCACAAGCTTCCGAATAGTACCCACAGTAGGCCGACCAAACTGCCCATAAATTGGAAGAAGTGCGTGATGCACTCTTAACCGAGCATGAATTTTGATAATAAAATTCAATAATTTTCAAGCGTTGTTCGTTCTTAAGTCGATTCATAATTAAATTATAGATCAAACTGAACAAGTTTGACAATAACACAAGACACGATTCACGCGTGATCTGTCAAAAACAGTGTTGCCAAAAAGATACGAGCAAAAAAATCGCTCGCCATTCACAGTAACGTTCCGGCCATCGTCGCTTTTGAAGAAGTACGGCCAGATGATGCCACCAGCCCATAATCCACACCAAACAGTGACTTTTTCGGGATGCATTGGTAGCTATTGCAATGCTTCTGACTGATCTTCAATTCAGATGCGGTAATATTGCTTGTTGACGTATCCATTCAACCAGAAATTTTTCGATTAAAAAGTAGATCTCCCTTCAACTTTGCCAGCGCCCATTCACCAAATGTTAGACGTTGTGGGGTATCGTATGGCTACAATTTTTTCACCAGCCGTATCTTAAGGTTTTACATCCAAATCCTTTCGCAAAATTTTCCACGTAGTGGCCCAATTGCTGCGAACGTTGGCGAATCGCAAATTTCTATCTACATTACTTCTGTAAACAATTATATAGATAATTCTATATACCACTGTATACTACATACTACTATACACAAATACTATTTAACTATTTAACTTTTATGACTTAATTGCTATCTCTGTATCTTTTCTTTCATGGTTTCTGGGACGTATAGTAAAAAATTCGCGCTTTATTTAATTATACGGATTGTGTTTTATATTTTTGTTTACATACTTTCCTAAATGCACAAAAACTCCCTTTTAAATGTTTAACATTGTGAACGTAACTTTGATTTTTATTAACCTTGTCCTTTACGTAGGTTCAACTTAGTTCATATTGGTTTTTTATGACCTTCGGGGTTTTAAACCACCGCATGAATGAATGGAGGTGAACCTTTATGTTAAGCTTGTTGAGACTTTTTATGAGGGCACTGCATTTACTATATGAGGCAAAGAACTCATAGATCTTACTACGTACGTCACTGCGAAATGTCACTGCCTGAAATCAAACTAAATATTTTATTTAATGCAAATTATAATTAGTGAAATTCTTTACTTTTTTCATGGTAATTGGTATTATAAAACTCGCTTTTATATATCGAATCTACGGTCTGAATTCTTTGCTATTTTTTATGAGCAGTTCTTTTTTTATATAAATGAATTTTAATCAATTTCGTTTTTAACTGTTATCTATAATTTGATAATCACGAAAAATCAATCGATATATCGCGTCGTATCTAAATTTCTTAAAGAAAAACTTTTCAATTATTAGTCATGGGTAAAATCTAATTATGGCTGAATCTATTTCAAGTTGAAGTTAATTTGAAAATTTGTCGGATCTTTATGAGGCGGTGTCGCTTAAAAAATTTGGTAATTTAATACTTCTGTGTACGTTATGACTATTATTTAACGCATTCCTGATTTTATATTCCAGATTCTATTGGCACCATAATAATAACAAAAATAAATATGAAATTGTTGTAATAATCTATAAAATAAAGTATAAAATGTGTACACTGTGTCCCCGAATTTTGATAAACATATAAATAATTATCGATTTAAATTTTCATTTTTTACGGTCTAGAACTGCAACTTTTTCCAATAGAAATGTTTCATATTAACTACAAAAGTCATACTACAGAAAAAAAGGTTTAGAAAATTTTTTTTCGAAACTTAATTTATGTTAAAAATGCATCTTTTGTCAATCAAGGTTAAATCCGAAAAATAAAAAATGGAATTTAGAATTTTTTGTCCCCTATTAAGAATCTTTTCACTAGACAAACAGTGAGACATGCCCAAGTGTTTGAACAGTACCCGTGTTGTACTGGGCACTCTTAGAAGACGTGGTCTACAATTTCTTCCTCCTCCAAGTACCAGCGGCACTCGTGGCCATCCACGATCTCCGTACTGTGGAAACCGCGTCTTAGATCACCGTGTTTAGTTAAAAATAGAAAAGTAGAACAGTTGGTGACTTTTGTCTCATGCTAGGTGTCTCTATACATTTCCGCGAGACAGAGAGAGAAAGGGGTTGTTTTTTAGATGGGTTGAGGCAATTTTCTATGCTGGGTATAGAATTTATTGGGTTTGGCCATGATATAGGAATTACTCCTCTGCAGAGTTGTAGTTGTGGTGAATGGTAATGTGATTCATACTGCTTTTAGACTGGAAAAGAGAAGAAAAAACGTACCCCCAATAAAAAAACGGTATTGGAAATATATGTTTTTTCTAGCATCTTTTTTGTTTGTTAAATTATGGTTAGCTGGTTGGGTGGTTACAGCTTCGGCTGCATTATTCCCTATCGTCGGCCGTTTTGCTGGTGAATCGGTGAATCTCACTTTGTGGCCACTAGGTCGGCGTTGTGATCGAGGGATGGATAATGACATGCGCAATGCAGTTTAACGGTACCAAATTGTGTTTACCTAATAATAACAGTTATTATTATTTTTACAAGTAATGAAAATAAATAGTTTTATGTACGTAATTATTATGGAAGCTTAAATTTTTGCTCCTGATGTTAACGTTTTGGTATTTCGAATTTGTATGTTGTTGTCGATGTTATGCGTTTCTTGGAATTTGAGTTGAATAAAAACAAAAAATAATAGTTGTAAAAATGGATATACGTAGAGATGTTCGAACATTGGAATTTACCGATGTATAAGATTCTATAGATCTACTAGAATTGGAACTGTTCCGCCGTTCCACGTAATTTTAGAAACAGAAAATCATTTTTCTAAATAGAATGAGGAAGAATCCATAACTCGATTTTGATTAATTAAAGGAAAAGTCTTATTGATATTACACAAATATGAGAAGGTGTAAAATATGATGTAAAATATGGTAAAAATTCATTTAGTGCCCTCCCTTTGTGTTTTTCGAAATCCTTAAGAAATACTGATTATGTTTCATGTAAAACTCTATACCTAAATGCCATAATTCCGAAGTTATAACTACATTTACAGTTTCTCCTCTAAAATTTCAATAAGTATTGTACATTTAGATGGCTACGATTGAATAAACATACTTCAATACAACGAGCCATGCGATTTTTAAAACTTTGCAATACATTTTGCAAAATCCCTTACTTCTCAATTCGTCTTAACTCCGTGGTAATCCTATATTTTAATTCCTGAATATTGTTAGGTTTTGTTTTATAAACGATGCTTTTTAATTGATCCCACACGAACTAGTCTAAAGGATTCATGTCGGGTGATCGCGGGGGCCATTCGTTAAAACCACGCCTTCCAATCCATCTTCTGGTAAACACATTTTTCAGTTATTGATTCACCACACACGCATATTGAGGTGTTTGGAATATTGTTATTGACTGAACTTACCAATAATGAAGTTTTTTCTTAAACGCAATTGAAAATAATTACTTGGATTTGGAAATATCCGAGCCAACGAAGGTATAATAAATCTAAATACGCTTCAATGAATTATTTTATACATACATACAGTTTTTCGGAATATTGGGTGTGGGATTCACGCATCTAACGAGGATTGTTACGTGAACAGTATCTACAATTATATCGATTTACGTTTCTATTAATACAAAAAGTGGCCTCATCGCAAAAATAACATGGATCGTTTTAATTATAACATTTTCCATCATTACGTCTAAAAACTTTTTACGTCTATCAAAATCGTCATCTGACAAATCGTGTACCAACATTACTTTGTATGAATGGAATTTAATTATCACGGAAAATTTTCGTCCAAATGCGGATCGTCTTCTGATAGGACAAACGGTAATTATTTAGTTTGTTGTGGAGAAAATTACGCTGATTAATTTAATGTATATAGGGCGCGGAAATTATTCCTTTACATACGTTTTCGAGGCTAAAAATTTAGACAGGTTAGGTTAGGTTTGGTTAGAATAGGTTAGGTTTGGTTAGAATAAGTTAGGTTAGGTTAAGTTTGGTTAGAATAGGTTAGGTTAGGTTAAGTTTGGTTAGAATAGGTTAGGTTTGGTTAGAATAGGTTAGGTTAGAATAGGTTAGGTTAGGTTAGGTTTGGTTAGAATAGGTTAGGTTAGGTTAAGTTTGGTTAGAATAGGTTAGGTTTGGTTAGAATAGGTTAGGTTAGGTTAAGTTTGGTTAGAATAGGTTAGGTTAGGTTAAGTTTGGTTAGAATAGGTTAGGTTAGGTTAGGTTTGGTTAGAATAGGTTAGGTTAGGTTAAGTTTGGTTAGAATAGGTTAGGTTTGGTTAGAATAGGTTAGGTTAGGTTAACTTTGGTTAGAATAGGTTAGGTTAGGTTTGGTTAGAATAGGTTAGGTTTGGTTAGGTTTGGTTAGAATAGGTTAGGTTTGGTTAGAATAGGTTAGGTTTGTTTAGGTTAGGTTAGGTTTGGTTAGAATAGGTTAGGTTTGGTTAGGTTAGGTTAGGTTTGGTTAGAATAGGTTAGGTTAGGTTAACTTTGGTTAGAATAGGTTAGGTTAGGTTTGGTTAGAATAGGTTAGGTTTGGTTAGGTTTGGTTAGAATAGGTTAGGTTTGGTTAGAATAGGTTAGGTTTGGTTAGGTTAGGTTAGGTTTGGTTAGAATAGGTTAAGTTAGGTTAAGTTTGGTTAGAATAGGTTAGGTTTGGTTAGGTTAGGTTAGGTTTGGTTAGAATAGGTTAGGTTAGGTTTGGTTAGAATAGGTTAAGTTTGGTTAGAATAGGTTAGGTTAGGTTAGGTTTGGTTAGAATAGGTTAGGTTAGGTTAGGTTTGGTTAGAATAGGTTAGGTTAGGTTAGGTTTGGTTAGAATAGGTTAGGTTAGGTTAGGTTAGGCTCATACTCAAAATATTGAGCGACGAGATATTCATGATAATATATGTACCTCGTTATGGAAGAACTAAATCTCATTATCGTTAGTATTTTGGGGAATTTCTATTTAAAAGACGTTATTCATATTAAAATGGAATTAAAACATTTATTGAATAACTGTCACGAATGTATCCAATTGAAATTGATGATTATTTGTACGTGTAAATAAATGATTATTGTTAGAAATTGATTTGTGTCATTACATTAGTCGTAACTAATTATATTTGATGTTGGAGAGGATTGGGGGCGGTATGGAGGTTGTTAAAACATAGTCTTACTTTTTAACAGACCCCCCTCCTCGCCCCTAATCCCCTCCAGCATAAAGTATTTGCAAAATATCAACTAATCAAGATAGTGTACATTTTCCAGTGTTTAAACCATGAAAACTATGTGAAGGAATGTTTTCCGCGCCCAACATATATACATCTTCTTTTTCAGCATAAAAAACTCTATGATATAGTAAAATTTCAAGGAAATCGGGCGTATGCAATCTAAACTAAATAATTACCACACAAACATCTAAAGATTTGTTTTTAGTTGATGCAGTTTTTCTGCTTTGGATGAATCTTTTACTGCACAAGTTTCGTTAAAACTTTTTTACTAATTTACTGACAGTAGATGTTGTTAGGTGGGATTTCGGTTAGGATATAAATTATCAAAGACATTACACGTTAAAATAACAAAGTTCAAAAGATCTGACAACAATGTAAATAGTACCATAATACCTGTCGTATTATCAGACCCTTGTAGACAAAAATTTACGAAAATCGTACAAGCAGTTTTCGAGATAATTGAGGCGTTCTATACATAAAACTCACTCTGAAGAAACTCCAGTCTACCAGATACAAAAAATAGAACAAATCTATTAAAATTTATATGGTTATTCAAATAAAGTTCGGTGGTAGTACCAGATAAAAAAATCTACGCTACTGAACGTCAATATATCGCTTAATGTGGATCCCACTTGAAAGCATTTTATACAAATACATTTACCGCGATTCTAATGATCAACCAGGCGAGACGGCAGCTAAATTTTCCTATTAGCCTCAATTATACGCTCTAGGCGATTAAACATGACAACAATCTCAGGAGTTGCATTTATTTAATGTTTGTTCATGTCGCGAAAGTCACATTAGACGACGGCTTAGTCACATGCTCTGATATCATTGATAACAACATTCAAAAAACTAAAATCGATTGATTAATAGCTGTTACCACTAAACTAATCGTTTTTTATTCCGTTTATCATAATTACTTCCCCATCTAACACTAAAGTTCTTAAGAAAGGAGATGGTATACCAGAATTATTGAAGAATACGTTAAATAAATAATCAGATTATAGAAAATGAATAAATTATACAAAGCAACTGCATAATGTATAGACAAACTTTAAGTGCACAATCACCATTGCACCACCGATATAATAGGGTTGGAAGGAAATAATCACATTTGCACCCTGAGATTTGTTAAGAAATGGAACATTCCCGGGGCCCCCCTTTACACTTTAAAACATCGAGATCAATGTATTTTTGAACTCCTGTATCTCCAGAAGAAACTGACATGTTTTCACATTGTTAAAATTGGGGATGTTCGAGCCCCCGTTTTCGCGAAAAATATTAATGTTGCGAAAAAACTCATCGAGACTATTTTTGTAGATAATGAACTGATCTTCATTTAAACCCCTTAACTGCCATATTTCTCCAGTTATAGACTGTTTTTTGGAACTTTGGGCTATTTTCCCGGTGCTTTCCAGATGTTTTTTCTGGTAAAAAATTTGGGGGTTGTAAGTACCCACCAATATCTGCCAATTAAAAAAAATCCTTGCGGCGTTGGTATATTTTCGACCTTTATTTACTGTACTAAATAAAATTAAACGAGTTATTGAAATATAAACACTTTAGTTTCTAACAAATTTTTGAAACTTAGATAAAGTTATAGACTATAACTATTAGTTATTAGATACTATAATATATAGTTACAATTAAATAGTAAAATCTGACTGGGTAGCTAGCTCTGTATGTCTGATGCAAGATTTGAGAACGCTGGACGCAGGACGCTGCTTGAAAACTACTCAGAACGTCCCAGGACGCCACAAAAACTAGGACATGTCTTGGGAAAACAGGACGGATGGCAACACTACAATAAAACAACTTCACTTTCTTTTCATTTACCATCTATATAATCCTTTAAGTGTTTTTTCAAAACCCTCGCATTTGATTTTACGATAGACTAATAGAAAATGTTCTGCGCCAACTATTCCTAAATTTTTCGCTAAATATTCTCTTGGGAAAACAGGACGGATGGCAACACTACAATAAAACAACTTCACTTTCTTTTCATTTACGATCTATATAATCCTTTAAGTGTTTTTTCAAAACCCTCGCATTTGATTTTACGATAGACTAATAGAAAATGTTCTGCGCCAACTATTCCTAAATTTTTCGCTAAATATTCTCTTTGGAAAACAGGATGGTTGGTAACCCTACAATAAAACAACATCACTTTCTTTTCATTTACCATCTATATAATCCTTTAAGTGTTTTTTCAAAAACCTCGCATTTGATTTTACGATAGACTAATAGAAAATGTTCTGCGCCAAATATTCCTAAATTTTTCGCTAAATATTCTCTTTGGAAAACAGGATGGTTGGTAACCCTACAATAAAACAACATCACTTTCTTTTCATTTACCATCTATATAATCCTTTAAGTGTTTTTTCAAAAGCCTCGCATTTGATTTTACGATAGACTAATAGAAAATGTTCTGCGCCAACTATTCCTAAATTTTTCGCTAAATATTCTCTTTGGAAAACAGGATGGTTGGTAACCCTACAATAAAACAACATCACTTTCTTTTCATTTACCATCTATATTATCCTTTAAGTGTTTTTTCAAAACCCTCGCATTTGATTTTACGATAGACTAATAGAAAATGTTCTGCGCCAACTATTCCTAAATTTTTCGCTAAATATTCTCTTTGGAAAACAGGATGGTTGGTAACCCTACAATAAAACAACATCACTTTCTTTTCATTTACCATCTATATAATCCTTTAAGTGTTTTTTCAAAAGCCTCGCATTTGATTTTACGATAGACTAATAGAAAATGTTCTGCGCCAACTATTCCTAAATTTTTCGCTAAATATTCTCTTTGGAAAACAGGATGGTTGGTAACCCTACAATAAAACAACATCACTTTCTTTTCATTTACCATCTATATAATCCTTTAAGTGTTTTTTCAAAAGCCTCGCATTTGATTTTACGATAGACTAATAGAAAATGTTCTGCGCCAACTATTCCTAAATTTTTCGCTAAATATTCTCTTTGGAAAACAGGATGGTTGGTAACCCTACAATAAAACAACATCACTTTCTTTTCATTTACCATCTATATAATCCTTTAAGTGTTTTTTCAAAAGCCTCGCATTTGATTTTACGATAGACTAATAGAAAATGTTCTGCGCCAACTATTCCTAAATTTTTCGCTAAATATTCTCTTTGGAAAACAGGATGGTTGGTAACCCTATAATAAAACAACATCACTTTCTTTTCATTTACCATCTATATAATCCTTTAAGTGTTTTTTCAAAACCCTCGCATTTGATTTTACGATAGACTAATAGAAAATGTTCTGCGCCAACTATTCCTAAATTTTTCGCTAAATATTCTCTTTGGAAAACAGGATGGTTGGTAACCCTATAATAAAACAACATCACTTTCTTTTCATTTACCATCTATATAATCCTTTAAGTGTTTTTTCAAAACCCTCGCATTTGATTTTACGATAGACTAATAGAAAATGTTCTGCGCCAACTATTCCTAAATTTTTCGCTAAATATTCTCTTTGGAAAACAGGATGGTTGGTAACCCTACAATAAAACAACATCACTTTCTTTTCATTTACCATCTATATAATCCTTTAAGTGTTTTTTCAAAACCCTCGCATTTGATTTTACGATAGACTAATAGAAAATGTTCTGCGCCAACTATTCCTAAATTTTTCGCTAAATATTCTCTTTGGAAAACAGGATGGTTGGTAACCCTATAATAAAACAACATCACTTTCTTTTCATTTACCATCTATATAATCCTTTAAGTGTTTTTTCAAAACCCTCGCATTTGATTTTACGATAGACTAATAGAAAATGTTCTGCGCCAACTATTCCTAAATTTTTCGCTAAATATTCTCTTTGGAAAACAGGATGGTTGGTAACCCTATAATAAAACAACATCACTTTCTTTTCATTTACCATCTATATAATCCTTTAAGTGTTTTTTCAAAACCCTCGCATTTGATTTTACGATAGACTAATAGAAAATGTTCTGCGCCAACTATTCCTAAATTTTTCGCTAAATATTCTCTTTGGAAAACAGGATGGTTGGTAACCCTACAATAAAACAACATCACTTTCTTTTCATTTACCATCTATATAATCCTTTAAGTGTTTTTTCAAAAACCTCGCATTTGATTTTACGATAGACTAATAGAAAATGTTCTGCGCCAACTATTCCTAAATTTTTCGCTAAATATTCTCTTTGGAAAACAGGATGGTTGGTAACCCTACAATAAAACAACATCACTTTCTTTTCATTTACCATCTATATAATCCTTTAAGTGTTTTTTCAAAACCCTCGCATTTGATTTTACGATAGACTAATAGAAAATGTTCTGCGCCAACTATTCCTAAATTTTTCGATAAATATTCTCTTTGGAAAACAGGATGGTTGGTAACCCTACAATAAAACAACATCACTTTCTTTTCATTTACCATCTATATAATCCTTTAAGTGTTTTTTCAAAACCCTCGCATTTGATTTTACGATAGACTAATAGAAAATGTTCTGCGCCAACTATTCCTAAATTTTTCGCTAAATATTCTCTTGGGAAAACAGGACGGATGGCAACACTACAATAAAACAACATCACTTTCTTTTCATTTACCATCTATATAATCCTTTAAGTGTTTTTTCAAAACCCTCGCATTTGATTTTACGATAGACTAATAGAAAATGTTCTGCGCCAACTATTCCTAAATTTTTCGCTAAATATTCTCTTTGGAAAACAGGATGGTTGGTAACCCTACAATAAAACAACATCACTTTCTTTTCATTTACCATCTATATAATCCTTTAAGTGTTTTTTCAAAACCCTCGCATTTGATTTTACGATAGACTAATAGAAAATGTTCTGCGCCAACTATTCCTAAATTTTTCGATAAATATTCTCTTTGGAAAACAGGATGGTTGGTAACCCTACAATAAAACAACATCACTTTCTTTTCATTTACCATCTATATAATCCTTTAAGTGTTTTTTCAAAACCCTCGCATTTGATTTTACGATAGACTAATAGAAAATGTTCTGCGCCAACTATTCCTAAATTTTTCGCTAAATATTCTCTTTGGAAAACAGGATGGTTGGTAACCCTACAATAAAACAAAATCACTTTCTTTTCATTTACCATCTATATAATCCTTTAAGTGTTTTTTCAAAACCCTCGCATTTGATTTTACGATAGACTAATAGAAAATGTTCTGCGCCAACTATTCCTAAATTTTTCGCTAAATATTCTCTTTGGAAAACAGGATGGTTGGTAACCCTACAATAAAACAACATCACTTTCTTTTCATTTACCATCTATATAATCCTTTAAGTGTTTTTTCAAAACCCTCGCATTTGATTTTGCGATAGACTAATAGAAAATGTTCTGCGCCAACTATTCCTAAATTTTTCGCTAAATATTCTCTTTGGAAAACAGGATGGTTGGTAACCCTACAATAAAACAACATCACTTTCTTTTCATTTACCATCTATATAATCCTTTAAGTGTTTTTTCAAAACCCTCGCATTTGATTTTACGATAGACTAATAGAAAATGTTCTGCGCCAACTATTCCTAAATTTTTCGCTAAATATTCTCTTTGGAAAACAACATGGTTGGTAACCCTACAATAAAACAACATCACTTTCTTTTCATTTACCATCTATATAATCCTTTAAGTGTTTTTTCAAAAGCCTCGCATTTGATTTTACGATAGACTAATAGAAAATGTTCTGCGCCAACTATTCCTAAATTTTTCGCTAAATATTCTCTTTGGAAAACAGGATGGTTGGTAACCCTACAATAAAACAACATCACTTCCTTTTCATTTACCATCTATATAATCCTTTAAGTGTTTTTTCAAAACCCTCGCATTTGATTTTACGATTGACTAATAGAAAATGTTCTGCGCCAACTATTCCTAAATTTTTCGATAAATATTCTCTTTGGAAAACAGGATGGTTGGTAACCCTACAATAAAACAACATCACTTTCTTTTCATTTACCATCTATATAATCCTTTAAGTGTTTTTTCAAAACCCTCGCATTTGATTTTACGATAGACTAATAGAAAATGTTCTGCGCCAACTATTCCTAAATTTTTCGCTAAATATTCTCTTTGGAAAACAGGATGGTTGGTAACCCTACAATAAAACAACATCACTTTCTTTTCATTTACCATCTATATAATCCTTTAAGTGTTTTTTCAAAACCCTCGCATTTGATTTTACGATAGACTAATAGAAAATGTTCTGCGCCAACTATTCCTAAATTTTTCGCTAAATATTCTCTTTGGAAAACAACATGGTTGGTAACCCTACAATAAAACAACATCACTTTCTTTTCATTTACCATCTATATAATCCTTTAAGTGTTTTTTCAAAACCCTCGCATTTGATTTTACGATAGACTAATAGAAAATGTTCTGCGCCAACTATTCCTAAATTTTTCGCTAAATATTCTCTTTGGAAAACAGGATGGTTGGTAACCCTACAATAAAACAACATCACTTTCTTTTCATTTACCATCTATATAATCCTTTAAGTGTTTTTTCAAAACCCTCGCATTTGATTTTACGATAGACTAATAGAAAATGTTCTGCGCCAACTATTCCTAAATTTTTCGCTAAATATTCTCTTTGGAAAACAGGATGGTTGGTAACCCTACAATAAAACAACATCACTTTCTTTTCATTTACCATCTATATAATCCTTTAAGTGTTTTTTCAAAACCCTCGCATTTGATTTTACGATAGACTAATAGAAAATGTTCTGCGCCAACTATTCCTAAATTTTTCGCTAAATATTCTCTTTGGAAAACAGGATGGTTGGTAACCCTACAATAAAACAACATCACTTTCTTTTCATTTACCATCTATATAATCCTTTAAGTGTTTTTTCAAAACCCTCGCATTTGATTTTACGATAGACTAATAGAAAATGTTCTGCGCCAACTATTCCTAAATTTTTCGCTAAATATTCTCTTTGGAAAACAGGATGGTTGGTAACCCTACAATAAAACAACATCACTTTCTTTTCATTTACCATCTATATAATCCTTTAAGTGTTTTTTCAAAACCCTCGCATTTGATTTTACGATAGACTAATAGAAAATGTTCTGCGCCAACTATTCCTAAATTTTTCGCTAAATATTCTCTTTGGAAAACAACATGGTTGGTAACCCTACAATAAAACAACATCACTTTCTTTTCATTTACCATCTATATAATCCTTTAAGTGTTTTTTCAAAACCCTCGCATTTGATTTTACGATAGACTAATAGAAAATGTTCTGCGCCAACTATTCCTAAATTTTTCGCTAAATATTCTCTTTGGAAAACAGGATGGTTGGTAACCCTACAATAAAACAAAATCACTTTCTTTTCATTTACCATCTATATAATCCTTTAAGTGTTTTTTCAAAACCCTCGCATTTGATTTTACGATAGACTAATAGAAAATGTTCTGCGCCAACTATTCCTAAATTTTTCGATAAATATTCTCTTTGGAAAACAGGATGGTTGGTAACCCTACAATAAAACAACATCACTTTCTTTTCATTTACCATCTATATAATCCTTTAAGTGTTTTTTCAAAACCCTCGCATTTGATTTTACGATAGACTAATAGAAAATGTTCTGCGCCAACTATTCCTAAATTTTTCGATAAATATTCTCTTTGGAAAACAGGATGGTTGGTAACCCTACAATAAAACAACATCACTTTCTTTTCATTTACCATCTATATAATCCTTTAAGTGTTTTTTCAAAACCCTCGCATTTGATTTTACGATAGACTAATAGAAAATGTTCTGCGCCAACTATTCCTAAATTTTTCGCTAAATATTCTCTTTGGAAAACAGGATGGTTGGTAACCCTACAATAAAACAAAATCACTTTCTTTTCATTTACCATCTATATAATCCTTTGAGTGTTTTTTCAAAACCCTCGCATTTGATTTTACGATAGACTAATAGAAAATGTTCTGCGCCAACTATTCCTAAATTTTTCGCTAAATATTCTCTTTGGAAAACAACATGGTTGGTAACCCTACAATAAAACAACATCACTTTCTTTTCATTTACCATCTATATAATCCTTTAAGTGTTTTTTCAAAAGCCTCGCATTTGATTTTACGATAGACTAATAGAAAATGTTCTGCGCCAACTATTCCTAAATTTTTCGCTAAATATTCTCTTTGGAAAACAGGATGGTTGGTAACCCTACAATAAAACAACTTCACTTTCTTTTCATTTACCATCTATATAATCCTTTAAGTGTTTTTTCAAAAGCCTCGCATTTGATTTTACGATAGACTAATAGAAAATGTTCTGCGCCAACTATTCCTAAATTTTTCGCTAAATATTCTCTTGGGAAAACAGGACGGATGGCAACACTACAATAAAACAACTTCACTTTCTTTTCATTTACGATCTATATAATCCTTTAAGTGTTTTTTCAAAAACCTCGCATTTGATTTTACGATAGACTAATAGAAAATGTTCTGCGCCAACTATTCCTAAATTTTTCGCTAAATATTCTCTTGGGAAAACAGGACGGATGGCAACACTACAATAAAACAACTTCACTTTCTTTTCATTTACGATCTATATAATCCTTTAAGTGTTTTTTCAAAAACCTCGCATTTGATTTTACGATAGACTAATAGAAAATGTTCTGCGCCAACTATTCCTAAATTTTTCGCTAAATATTCTCTTGGGAAAACAGGACGGATGGCAACACTACAATAAAACAACTTCACTTTCTTTTCATTTACGATCTATATAATCCTTTAAGTGTTTTTTCAAAAACCTCGCATTTGATTTTACGATAGACTAATAGAAAATGTTCTGCGCCAACTATTCCTAAATTTTTCGCTAAATATTCTCTTTGGAAAACAGGATGGTTGGTAACCCTACAATAAAACAACTTCACTTTCTTTTCATTTACGATCTATATACTCCTTTAAGTGTTTTTTCAAAAGCCTCGCATTTGATTTTACGATAGACTAATAGAAAATGTTCTGCGCCAACTATTCCTAAATTTTTCGCTAAATATTCTCTTGGGAAAACAGGACGGATGGCAACACTACAATAAAACAACTTCACTTTCTTTTCATTTACGATCTATATACTCCTTTAAGTGTTTTTTCAAAAGCCTCGCATTTGATTTTACGATAGACTAATAGAAAATGTTCTGCGCCAACTATTCCTAAATTTTTCGCTAAATATTCTCTTTGGAAAACAGGATGGTTGGTAACCCTACAATAAAACAACATCACTTTCTTTTCATTTACCATCTATATAATCCTTTAAGTGTTTTTTCAAAACCCTCGCATTTGATTTTACGATAGACTAATAGAAAATGTTCTGCGCCAACTATTCCTAAATTTTTCGCTAAATATTCTCTTTGGAAAACAGGATGGTTGGTAACCCTACAATAAAACATCATCACTTTCTTTTCATTTACCATCTATATAATCCTTTAAGTGTTTTTTCAAAAGCCTCGCATTTGATTTTACGATAGACTAATAGAAAATGTTCTGCGCCAACTATTCCTAAATTTTTCGCTAAATATTCTCTTTGGAAAACAGGATGGTTGGTAACCCTACAATAAAACAACATCACTTTCTTTTCATTTACGATCTATATAATCCTTTAAGTGTTTTTTCAAAAGCCTCGCATTTGATTTTACGATAGACTAATAGAAAATGTTCTGCGCCAACTATTCCTAAATTTTTCGCTAAATATTCTCTTTGGAAAACAGGATGGTTGGTAACCCTACAATAAAACAACATCACTTTCTTTTCATTTACCATCTATATAATCCTTTAAGTGTTTTTTCAAAAGCCTCGCATTTGATTTTACGATAGACTAATAGAAAATGTTCTGCGCCAACTATTCCTAAATTTTTCGCTAAATATTCTCTTTGGAAAACAGGATGGTTGGTAACCCTACAATAAAACAACATCACTTTCTTTTCATTTACGATCTATATAATCCTTTAAGTGTTTTTTCAAAAGCCTCGCATTTGATTTTACGATAGACTAATAGAAAATGTTCTGCGCCAACTATTCCTAAATTTTTCGCTAAATATTCTCTTTGGAAAACAGGATGGTTGGTAACCCTACAATAAAACAACATCACTTTCTTTTCATTTACCATCTATATAATCCTTTAAGTGTTTTTTCAAAAGCCTCGCATTTGATTTTACGATAGACTAATAGAAAATGTTCTGCGCCAACTATTCCTAAATTTTTCGCTAAATATTCTCTTTGGAAAACAGGATGGTTGGTAACCCTACAATAAAACAACATCACTTTCTTTTCATTTACCATCTATATAATCCTTTAAGTGTTTTTTCAAAAACCTCGCATTTGATTTTACGATAGACTAATAGAAAATGTTCTGCGCCAACTATTCCTAAATTTTTCGCTAAATATTCTCTTGGGAAAACAGGACGGATGGCAACACTACAATAAAACAACTTCACTTTCTTTTCATTTACGATCTATATAATCCTTTAAGTGTTTTTTCAAAAACCTCGCATTTGATTTTACGATAGACTAATAGAAAATGTTCTGCGCCAACTATTCCTAAATTTTTCGCTAAATATTCTCTTGGGAAAACAGGACGGATGGCAACACTACAATAAAACAACTTCACTTTCTTTTCATTTACGATCTATATAATCCTTTAAGTGTTTTTTCAAAAACCTCGCATTTGATTTTACGATAGACTAATAGAAAATGTTCTGCGCCAACTATTCCTAAATTTTTCGCTAAATATTCTCTTGGGAAAACAGGACGGATGGCAACACTACAATAAAACAACTTCACTTTCTTTTCATTTACGATCTATATAATCCTTTAAGTGTTTTTTCAAAAACCTCGCATTTGATTTTACGATAGACTAATAGAAAATGTTCTGCGCCAACTATTCCTAAATTTTTCGCTAAATATTCTCTTTGGAAAACAGGATGGTTGGTAACCCTACAATAAAACAACTTCACTTTCTTTTCATTTACGATCTATATAATCCTTTAAGTGTTTTTTCAAAAGCCTCGCATTTGATTTTACGATAGACTAATAGAAAATGTTCTGCGCCAACTATTCCTAAATTTTTCGCTAAATATTCTCTTGGGAAAACAGGACGGATGGCAACACTACAATAAAACAACTTCACTTTCTTTTCATTTACGATCTATATAATCCTTTAAGTGTTTTTTCAAAAGCCTCGCATTTGATTTTACGATAGACTAATAGAAAATGTTCTGCGCCAACTATTCCTAAATTTTTCGCTAAATATTCTCTTTGGAAAACAGGATGGTTGGTAACCCTACAATAAAACAACATCACTTTCTTTTCATTTACCATCTATATAATCCTTTAAGTGTTTTTTCAAAAGCCTCGCATTTGATTTTACGATAGACTAATAGAAAATGTTCTGCGCCAACTATTCCTAAATTTTTCGCTAAATATTCTCTTGGGAAAACAGGACGGATGGCAACACTACAATAAAACAACTTCACTTTCTTTTCATTTACGATCTATATAATCCTTTAAGTGTTTTTTCAAAAGCCTCGCATTTGATTTTACGATAGACTAATAGAAAATGTTCTGCGCCAACTATTCCTAAATTTTTCGCTAAATATTCTCTTTGGAAAACAGGATGGTTGGTAACCCTACAATAAAACAACATCACTTTCTTTTCATTTACCATCTATATAATCCTTTAAGTGTTTTTTCAAAAGCCTCGCATTTGATTTTACGATAGACTAATAGAAAATGTTCTGCGCCAACTATTCCTAAATTTTTCGCTAAATATTCTCTTTGGAAAACAGGATGGTTGGTAACCCTACAATAAAACAACATCACTTTCTTTTCATTTACCATCTATATAATCCTTTAAGTGTTTTTTCAAAAGCCTCGCATTTGATTTTACGATAGACTAATAGAAAATGTTCTGCGCCAACTATTCCTAAATTTTTCGCTAAATATTCTCTTTGGAAAACAGGATGGTTGGTAACCCTACAATAAAACAACATCACTTTCTTTTCATTTACCATCTATATAATCCTTTAAGTGTTTTTTCAAAAGCCTCGCATTTGATTTTACGATAGACTAATAGAAAATGTTCTGCGCCAACTATTCCTAAATTTTTCGCTAAATATTCTCTTGGGAAAACAGGACGGATGGCAACACTACAATAAAACAACTTCACTTTCTTTTCATTTACGATCTATATAATCCTTTAAGTGTTTTTTCAAAAGCCTCGCATTTGATTTTACGATAGACTAATAGAAAATGTTCTGCGCCAACTATTCCTAAATTTTTCGCTAAATATTCTCTTTGGAAAACAGGATGGTTGGTAACCCTACAATAAAACAACATCACTTTCTTTTCATTTACCATCTATATAATCCTTTAAGTGTTTTTTCAAAAGCCTCGCATTTGATTTTACGATAGACTAATAGAAAATGTTCTGCGCCAACTATTCCTAAATTTTTCGCTAAATATTCTCTTTGGAAAACAGGATGGTTGGTAACCCTACAATAAAACAACTTCACTTTCTTTTCATTTACGATCTTTTAATTGACCCCACAGGAAATAGTCTAAAGGATTCATGTCGGGTGATCGCGGGGGCCATTCGTTAAAACCACGCCTTCCAATCCATCTTCTGGTAAACACATTTTTCAGTTATTGATTCACCACACACGCATATTGAGGTGTTTGGAATATTGTTATTGACTGAACTTACCAATAATGAAGTTTTTTCTTAAACGCAATTGAAAATAATTACTTGGATTTGGAAATATCCGAGCCAACGAAGGTATAATAAATCTAAATACGCTTCAATGAATTATTTTATACATACATACAGTTTTTCGGAATATTGGGTGTGGGATTCACGCATCTAACGAGGATTGTTACGTGAACAGTATCTACAATTATATCGATTTACGTTTCTATTAATACAAAAAGTGGCCTCATCGCAAAAATAACATGGATCTATATTATAATCCTTTAAGTGTTCTTTCAAAAGCTTCGCATTTGATTTTACGATAGACTAATAGAAAATGTTTTGCGCAAACCCTAGATTTTCATGAAATTTCTGATTTAATTTCGGATCAATACTAATATCAGATATTTTCAAATTTATATATTTATAACCTTGAAATTAATTGTTAAACGCATGTAGGCATTCAAATATGTATTTCCAAAGGTGGAAACTGATAATTAACATTTTTTTCTTCGTTAAATACTAATTCATTTTAGAGATATAATATGCAAATCTTGCGATTGATGACATTACGTAAGTTTATAATATCGTCTCCATAACAACAATATTGCAGAAACTAGCGATATATTTGGATGATAGATTTATTATATGCTGTTTTATATTTACAAATAGAAATTGATAACAAATTTTACCTTGAAAGTTTGTATTATAATTCTTATTTCAAAGACAAATACCCGACGTTACATCAGCATACGAGTTTTCGATTTGAGACATAGTCCAGTCAATAGTCTTGTTCCCATAGAATTTCGAGAAACTACAAAATTTTTTGTCAAATTTGGGTTTAGATAGAATTCAAAACCTTCTCCAAAATCTACCTTTGCCGACGAGTGCTTTTGTCCACTAAAATTAAAACAGTTATTGCGATTTAATGATAATCCAATTCCTTGGAATTCAACTCTTAATCTTTGGATAAAATTTATATGATATTGAATCCATTGGAATTTCCTACGAAATGCTTAAAAACTTTGCAACCGGTCGTTGCCAAAAAGAAAAACGACTGAGTTATAACAAAGTTATTCCACATCTGTAATTTGTACAAAAAATCCCGTTAATGTTGTATAATTTGAAAAGAAATTGCTTGAAATAACATTCAAACGAGCCTAACCTAACCTAACTTAACCTCACCTAACCTAAAAACTTTTTTATTCACAATCTTGCAATTTATACAAGTCTTGACGCACCAATGTCGTCATTGGTACTCAACTACATGGTCGACATAAAGCTTCAATTCTTTGAGTGTTTACTCCTTCCTGAGACACAAACTATCGATTATGACACAATGAGAAAACCGTGATCTATCAAGCCAATCATCTATGCGATGTTTGTACTTTTTTCAACATGTATTAGAATAAGAACTGAACAAACTTCTAATCTGAAATCTTCTTAGTCATCCTCGATGATCCACAACATTCAGTGGCCCTCAACAACTTGGTCTTTGTGGAAATTACGCCTCGTCTATCTGAACCCGGTCCTCCAATTACCACTCTGTTATCACTTGAAACAGGAATCTGATGCTTCACTAAGCTCAACTCTTCTTGAAGATCCTTGGGGCTTGCGGCGTCTAAATGTTCCCATCGATCCTCCATTTATGTTTATTACCAAACACAGACCTTCTTAAGTAATAACTTATGTTTTTGAGACCATAAGAAGGCATTTTGTTGGTCACAAATGTCTCCAACTCATATTTGTCGACTAAGTATTAATTAAGAACGATTGCCAATCAAAGCGGGATCTAGATTCGAACCCGGAATCACAGGTTACGCAGTCAAGCAACTTTATCAATTTGGTTATGTATTTGCTAGGTGATATTGAAACTCTACCAGAAAATATTTGATAAAAATTCAATTTCTTGCTTTTCTATTCTCTTCTACATGCAATATTGATTCTCTTCTATAGAACGAGACGTTTACTATTGAGTTTCTGGCGGTTTTCAATCCAGTATTCATCCTGCTCTTCGAATGTGTTCCAGAAGGTTAGCAGTACCAAAAATCGGTTCTCCAAGAAGTAAAACTGATCTTTTAAACGATGTTTTCTTAGAGCAAATAATTTTAAACAAAAATTTAACGAGATAATGTGCACACGTCGCAATTGTAACTGTTTGATGATATAAATTTCATATTGATGATTTATTAATATCGAATACCGATAATTGCGTCATTTCTTCTTGTTAATAACAATGATTACATAATTATGCGATAAACATTTCGAAAAATAAGTAAACAATTTACCTACAAGTTGTAATTTCTAAATATATATGAGTTACAGCTGTTGATACAGTCATCAGTTCACTAAGTTGGAAAATTTGTTTCAGTTAATTATCTTATTACCGACAAAAATTGTAATTTTATAGTAATTACCGAGAAATAAATAGCTTCCCAATTCGAATTCTGGTAAATCTTGAGTGAATTGAATGGAATAAAAAAAGGTAAAATTAAAGATGAAATTTTCACTTCTGAAATAGGGAAATTTCGGTTTCTAAATAACAATTTTTCGTATCAGATTGTCAACAGTTTAGTTGTGAATCGATGTGGTTATAATATTTATATCATATTATAACTTTTGCTAGTTCGAAAATGAATATTTGTACAGTAAAAGCCCGAATCATTGTCTCCAAAAAAACAAAGAATAAGGGATGGAGCTCTGATGGAAATCAATCAGCCTTCGACGTAAGATCAAGAAACCCAAAGAAAAAACAATTTTCAATTAACTGCATTATGGCATTGGCCAAAATACAAATCATGAACTGTTGACGACTGAATAAAAGTGATTTTCAACATTGAAACACCTTTATTTGTACGGGGATATCAATTAATTGTTGTTGGACGGGTGAAAGTGACACGTGTGTGACACACCCTACTGCACAGATATTTTTTCTCAACGAATACCACTGAATGTTTAATTCTCATGGAAGACATGATGAATTCTGCGAAACACATTCAAATATTCCGCCATAAGATTGTTCCATTTATGGAAATACTTGAAGCTATTGGCCTTTTACCACAATTTGAAATTGGTCCAGACTTAAGGGCGCGCTAATTTACCACAATTACATCCAATTGAAAACTTGTGGCGTATTCTTAAGAGACGTTTAAATAAGGTGGATTGTACTACAAAAAAATGATAACAAGCACGATTAAAGTGGGTTTTCACGATGATTTAGTGCCCTAAACTAAAGGAATCAATGTCAAGATGTTTCATTGAGACTTTTGACAAAGGGGGACAAACTTCATCCTAATGTCGATTTCCAATTTTCACTTTTTCTATTAAAAAATCTTTAATATCGAAGTATTTTATGATTTTAACCCAACCTTCAGTAAGCTCTTCGATACCTTGGTAAAACCACTCACTGCATTTTCAACATGTTTCGTAACTATGTAACATTGTTTAATTAATATTGTTTTGTTTCAGAAATAGCGAAAGTGAGAGCTAGTTTATTTCAAATAAATGGTGTTAAAAAGGAACCGTTAGTGCTACCAGATCCAGATGGGCCAGTAATGACACTCACAGAAAAAGTATACGTACCAGTTAAAGAACATCCAGATGTGAGTACATACCAACATACATTTTTCCTTTTATATTTATAATATTTACATTCAAACTCTCGATGTATCCCAATTTTACAATACAATTAGAAAAATATGGAAACAGGTGTTCTATGGTTGCCGCAGGAGAATATTTTTGTGTTAAAATAACATATGTCTTCTTCATCTTTATCTATCAAACAATCAGATGCCGCCTCTTTCGAAACTCTCAATATTCCTACGCCTCACCTGCGCCCCTTACGAAACTCTCAATATTCCTACGCCCCATCTGCGCCCCTGACGAATCCCTCAATATTCCTACGCCTCACCTGCGCCCCTAACGAAACTCTCAATATTCCTACGCCTCGCCTGCGCCCCTAACGAAACTCTCAATATTCCTACTCCTCATCCGCACCCCTTACGAAAATCTCAATATTCCTACGCCTCATATGCGCCACTGACGAAACTCTCAATATTCCTACGCCTCATATGCGCCCCTGACGAAACTCTCAATATTCCTACGCCTCATATGCGCCCCTGACGAATCTCTCAATATTCCTACGCCTCATATGCGCCCCTGACGAAACTCTCAATATTCCTACGCCTCACCTGCGCCCCTTACGAAACTCTCAATATTCCTACTCCTCATCCGCACCCCTTACGAAAATCTCAATATTCCTACGCCTCATATGCGCCCCTGACGAAACTCTCAATATTCCTACGCCTCATATGCGCCCCTGACGAAACTCTCAATATTCCTACGCCTCATATGCGCCCCTGACGAAACTCTCAATATTCCTACGCCTCATATGCGCCCCTGACGAAACTCTCAATATTCCTACGCCTCATATGCGCCCCTGACGAAACTCTCAATATTCCTACGCCTCATATGCGCCCCTGACGAAACTCTCAATATTCCTACGCCTCATATGCGCCCCTGACGAAACTCTCAATATTCCTACGCCTCATATGCGCCCCTGACGAAACTCTCAATATTCCTACGCCTCATATGCGCCCCTGACGAAACTCTCAATATTCCTACGCCTCATCTGCGCCCCTTACGAAACTCTCAATATTCCTACGCCTCATCTGCGCCCCTTACGAAACTCTCAATATTCCTACGCCTCATATGCGCCCCTGACGAAACTCTCAATATTCCTACGCCTCATATGCGCCCCTGACGAAACTCTCAATATTCCTACGCCTCATCTGCGCCCCTGACGAAACTCTCAATATTCCTACGCCTCATCTGCGCCCCTGACGAAACTCTCAATATTCCTACGCCTCATATGCGCCCCTGACGAAACTCTCAATATTCCTACGCCTCATCTGCGCCCCTGACGAAACTCTCAATATTCCTACGCCTCATCTGCGCCCCTGACGAAACTCTCAATATTCCTACGCCTCATCTGCGCCCCTGACGAAACTCTCAATATTCCTACGCCTCATCTGCGCCCCTGACGAAACTCTCAATATTCCTACGCCTCATATGCGCCCCTGACGAAACTCTCAATATTCCTACGCCTCATATGCGCCCCTGACGAAACTCTCAATATTCCTACGCCTCATATGCGCCCCTGACGAAACTCTCAATATTCCTACGCCTCATATGCGCCCCTGACGAAACTCTCAATATTCCTACGCCTCATATGCGCCCCTGACGAAACTCTCAATATTCCTACGCCTCATATGCGCCCCTGACGAAACTCTCAATATTCCTACGCCTCATATGCGCCCCTGACGAAACTCTCAATATTCCTACGCCTCATCTGCGCCCCTTACGAAACTCTCAATATTCCTACGCCTCATATGCGCCCCTGACGAAACTCTCAATATTCCTACGCCTCATCTGCGCCCCTGACGAAACTCTCAATATTCCTACGCCTCATCTGCGCCCCTGACGAAACTCTCAATATTCCTACGCCTCATATGCGCCCCTGACGAAACTCTCAATATTCCTACGCCTCATATGCGCCCCTGACGAAACTCTCAATATTCCTACGCCTCATATGCGCCCCTGACGAAACTCTCAATATTCCTACGCCTCATATGCGCCCCTGACGAAACTCTCAATATTCCTACGCCTCATCTGTGCCCCTGATGAAACTCTCAATATTCCTACGCCTCATCCACACAAACCATAAATTCTTATTTAAAGTGCACCGATATTTTAGCTATTTGAATATAAAAGTGAGTAAAATGAGCATTAAATTATCCCTTTCCCCTTGTAAAGAAATTAAGACAACGACGACGTGAGCAAACGCTAGTCTGCTCAGTAGGACTTTTCTACTTTCCCCCTGTATATTCAATTAGTCTATAAATTATGGTAATTAATTTTATTAAAAAGAGGGTTTTCCATTTTTAAAATATATCATTACAATAACTACGATGTTCACAACCCTATATATTAGCTAACTGATTTAATTTATTATTTAATTCATTGTTGTAGTCACTACACTTTTGAGGACCACTCTGTAAGTTGTTTTTAACGTAAATATATGCACCTATGACAACCATTCAATACCTGATAAAATCATATTTCAATATATGATTTGTGAGATATTAAGATATTTACAAACTAATCCTGTATAATAATTTATTTTATTTTTCTGAAGTGTAACGTACAATCCTTGAATAACAACGCGATTTTTGTAATAAATAAGTTAAATATTAATGTGAAACAAATCTATAAAAATTCTCTAGTTGTAACATCACTCTTAATAAATGTTTGTATACTTTTTTTTCTGGAGGTGACCTAGTATTACGGAATTACTAGTAAACGTTTTGAAAATGCACTCGGGCTATGTTGTATAATTACTGTAATTGACAACATCTGCGTATAATTGTTGTAAATTTCTTAGTATTCGCTTGCCAATACTTTCATTTGTACTTCGAATGAATAATATTAAAATTTTATACGAAGATATCATCAATATTCTAACAGTTATTTATACATAAAATAAAATCTTCCGGGTATTATTTTTCATTATAGTCTAGTCACCAGTAATTTGAGAAATATTCGAATTCAAACATTTTGATCCAATCAATTCCACAACTAATAAGATATTTGTACAAAAAAATCTGACAACAACGCGGTTATTTAGAATGCATTGACAGCTTGGGCGCGTTCTTAAAACGACGGCTTATATCACAGCGTTCACAAACGCGCCACGGGAATCGATGAGTGCACACTATGTTCATCGCACGTGATCGGGGAAACCATTACATAAACATTAATATTTATAGAAGTTAATACACCGGTATTTTGTTGTTTTAGGTTTACTCGCCGTTTTTTATTATTTATTATTATAAACGTGAAATAAACTATAGAATTTCAATACCTTCAAATTTTGACAGTGTCCAGAGTACACTCATAGAACTATATGGAATCAACCAGACCGTTTTTTATGTATAAAAATGAAATAGTAGGTTTATGTTATTGGAAAAATTTATATCTATACAGTTTTTTTCGAATACTAAATTGAAAATATATATATATATATATATATATATATATATATATATATATATATATATATATATATATATATATATATATATAGGTAATTATACCTTAAAAATATTCAAAATATCATTTATAATATAAAATAAATATTATCGGCTTATCTTCTGTCTGTCATGACAACGCAATGTTGCCATATATCTTTAATGAATTTTAGTAAAATCTTGTCCGTATATTTATTATACTAACCTCCAAAATTATGATCAAATATATAAATAAATAGTTTTTGTTTTTCATTAAACGTTCAATCAAATAATTTACCTTCAGATTATGTATTAAATGTTAATATTTAATGGTTTATTTACTTGATTTTAAAATACAAGATGGTATCAAAAAATACTTTGTTAAATATTTTTCTTAAACAGCCCTAAATGTTTAATAATACAGTCCGCCCCCACACGACTATTCTGTGCTGGGATTTTTCTTAAGAATATTACAAATAACTTATTTTTTTTTTCAGTTCAACTTTGTGGGGAGGATTTTAGGGCCAAGGGGCATGACGGCCAAGCAACTAGAACAAGAAACTGGCTGCAAAATAATGGTCCGAGGGAAGGGCTCGATGAGGGACAAAAAAAAGGTGTGTACCGATATATAACAATTCTATTGTTATATTTAATTGATATCCCCTATATTAAATTAAAACGTATCATTTTAAAGGTTAAGAAATAATAATTCATAAGATTCCATAGATAAAATAGAATATACGAGAGAAATACGGAAAATAAATCAAATTATCTGTTAGATACTTCAAATTTATTCTTAAATTTATCGCAAATAAAATAATATGTAGAGAAAAGTTTTTATAATATGTTTATATAAGAAACAATATTCAACATTTTTGATTATATCAAAAAAAAATTTTTTATAACAAAAAAAGTTCTTTATATTTCATTATAAGCGAAAAATCTGACAACAATGTGTAAAACCGCATTAATAACCGTTATTAACTAAAATTTAAAAAGACGTGAAAGCTCCTATTATAAACAATTAGAAAATAATATTTTATATTTTATTTTAATCGTTCTCAGTAATTTAACTAATAAAAAAATCGTCTTTTGGTATTGGCAAAAATCGAAATCGAATTTCCACAGCGGTTAACAACAATCTATAAGAGTGTTTGATGCTGTTTAGTTTTTTATGTGTTTTTAGTGTTTTCTTCATTTTTGTAATTTCTTAAACGTGTCTGTGCGGTTAGAACGAATAGTTGCGTTTAATAATCCATCTAAAAATGACGAAATAACCCTTTTTACCTTTATGGATTATGTTATATAATTCGCAAACCATTAACAGAAGGATTAGACTCCAAAAACATCAAAAGTTTGTGTCTGTAGGTGTCAGGTCTAACTTCCCAGCCTCATGAGATAATAATTAATCTGAAAGATTGGAAAGTCATGAATATCTACACCTCTTGGATATGTGATTATTTTTTATATAGAAAGACACTTCAAACTTTATTATTTAGACTAAAATTTCAATTAGAAAACAACGAAATTAGTTCGCATTCTATCTTTATTGTTCACCTCTATTGAAGTTTTAAATAAAACTGACAGATGTCGCTAATTTCGAAATTTTCGCGACTAGTAACGAGATTTATATAAATATACGTGTGGTGTACATCACGATTTGAGTATAATCTGATATTGTAAGTCTTTTGTTTGAGATGTCACGTTTTTTATGCTTAATGCATTGGTAGGTCAGGGACCGAAAGCTATACAATATACTTTTCTTCAAATTAATAATGAATAACAACAATACAATTGAATAATAACAATTTTCATGTTTGACGATATTAAATAACAATTAGTAACAGTTTTACAATAGAATGAGGTTGAATGCATTGTCTTGACGGTGGGTTATGTTCATTCATAAGAAAGAAGAGTCTGTGATCATAATAGGATTTTCACTCTATACAGGATGTCGTTTATTTGAAATAACGAAAGTTATTTTTGTGTGTAAAAGAATTGCAAACATAGAATTGATAACTTTCGTCTATTTTTAGAGACATTCTCACTGACTATAAATAGTATTCCAAAATTCTAATAAAAAAGAAAACAAAACTGGAAATCTTACGAAACTAGTTAATCGCTTTTGACACCTGGCCAAGACGTAATTTTATGTCATATAATGTATCCACATCTACTGAAATAAATAATTATTACCATGACGGTTTTGTACTAAATTAAATTTTCAATTTTTCACGCTACAAAGAGGATATTTTGTAAGTACCAATAATGTTAATTTTCAACTTTTTGCCAGAAAATTTCTTTTGGAGTCATCTTTGAATCGTAACAAACGAAAACTGAGTCTTTACCAGGTCTGACTATTAAATAACAAGACTGGTTACGAAAAAAAGGTTTCAATATAAAAATTATTCTACAATCGAATGATCCCCTTCAATATATCCCCTTCCCATCGCCACACACCTTTCCATACGTTTTTCCCATTGATCTAACCAGTACTGGAAGTCTTCTTTGGTGAGGACCTCTAGGAGCTCTGTTGTTTTCCCTTTCTGATCGGATCTTTTCAAGGAAATCTGAGCAGAACCGTTGACGAAAGAGCTTTTGGTCAGGAGCCAGACTTTTGAGCACTTTTGTCATGTGTAATTCCTAGTGTACAATTTTTCTAACAGTTTCTTTATCAGCGTTTACAACCTGGACCCTCAGTGCTCTCTCGGCCCTCACTAAAGCGCTCAAAAACACGCGCACAAGTTAGAGAATTGTCCTCATAGGACTCTTGCAACAATTTATAGCATTCAGTCGGAGTTTTTTTCAATTTAAAGAGAAATTTGAGATTGATACGAGAAAGAAACACGTTCGTTTCAAATCGCAACCTAATAAATTTAAAACAGATCCGAAATGATAACAAACATGAGAGAAAAAGCGACCTTATTACTGCCAGATATTTTTAATAAATTATAGGTAGGAAAAAAGATTCCTGAAGACACCAAGGAGTCCAATAATTATAGAGGAATATTCCCGTTACGTACACCTCTAAAGATTTTTTAACAAACAGAAACTGTGAGCTTAAATGAAACCAAATTTGACAGCGACTCAAAGTAGATTTCGGAAAAATAGAAACACGCACTATAAAACGAAATAATTTGTAGAAAAATGGTAAGATTCAAACCATTATACATTGCGTTCCTAAACATGGAAAAAGCTTTCGATAGAATCCCACAAACGAAAATATGGAAGAACGAGTCATGAAGAAATGTTAGCACCAAATAAACGAGAGTCACTTAATGTATCTACAAAGAAGAATCATTTGCAGAAACGTGGAATTAGAGACGTTCGCGGAACAAGAAAGAATGCGAGGATAGATTACATAGATGAATTAGTTAAACTTTATATCGAATACCGACAACTATATCTGAATGCGTTTTTGCAGATGATCCTAGCAGATAACCAGAAAGATCTACACGAAATTTTAAACCACTGGAACCCCTATATTGATAGAAAACGAAAAGAAGATGAAAATAAAGGAAAACTAAAGTTATAGTAGTGGAAAATGTGACGGAAAAAATTGAAATCAGAGTTAGGAATCGTGTTGGAAGAAACAGGAAAACAGATTAAATAATAGAATAGATAAAGTGAACTAAGTATACCATGGGTATGAAGAAAAGCAATTTATAGTTCTTTTGCTGTGAATATTGGGTATTGACAGAAAGGTATAGAGATGTAATACCACAAAAGAGTGAAAGGAGTTACTAGAAATTGTAGAGAAGGTTTTAAAGTTGAATCCATACAAAGAAGAAAGAAGAAAGTTAAAAAAAAAACGATAAAAGGAAAACCACGAGCAATATGGGGCAATACAAGAACCGAAGCGACAGAAAGGGTATTTCGACATCAATCCATAACAACCCTCAAAGTAGTTTATGTTAAAAATAAAACAGTAAAGTTCTTCTATTTAGTTAAAATTCTGAAGTAATCATAAATCCTTGTTTCAAGTTTGTTTTTTGTACTTTTCTCTACAGGAAGATCAAAATAGAGGGAAACCAAATTGGGAACACCTCTCAGATGAACTCCACGTCCTTCTTACAGTCGAAGATACAGAAAACAGAGCCCAAGTTAAATTACAAAGGGCGGTAGAAGAAGTCAGAAAACTTTTGGTACCGGTAAGTATCGTTTTATCCACTTTTTGATCATTATTTCTCGTAAACTCAAGTTAATTTTGTTACATTTAGATCGGCATTTAAGCGATTTTTCGATTAGAAAACTATTAGAATCAACTAGATGAAAACTACAAAACGCCTTCCGTTTCAAAGTTTCACACAGATTTCTAATAATAAATAAAGACAAGTGGCATACAAAATACTTATAGAAACAGTATCGAACTTAGTAAATTTCTAGTGATTTCAGCTTCTTCGGATATAATTAAATTCATATCGAGCAAATGATTTATTTCTACCATATTATTATTAGGGCACCGATGTAGTAGGTAATTATAGACAAATTACTTGGATAAGTCATCGACAGTTTAAAAAAAAAAAGGTTACCAGAAATACTTTTATGGAATTAGTACTAGAATTGCTGCTTAAGTTTTAAAGTATGGCAACACTGATGTGGATATGTCAAATCTGTCATCGCCATCATGAAGTTGGCGTTGTTAATGGTGAACGTTTTGTCATACGAGTGCCATTTGAGTTGTTGAAACGTTTATCTTGATCAAAAAATGGAATTTAGTCGCAAACATTTTCTATGATTTTTGATTAAACTAACAGCAATGTGTCAATCAACTCGCTTCGACTTTTGGGGATGAAACAACATCTCAATACACCGTGTTTACCAGAAAACATCGATGCTGATATTTGGGCAGCGACGAATCATGGATCTATGTATATGAACCCGAATCTAAACAGCAATCGCCTGTATGGGTCTTTCCAAACCACATCCAACAAAAGTTATTCACGCACGAAGCTTTTGGTCGCCGGTTTTTTCGCAATAACTGGACATGTCGCCGCCGTTCCAATGGAGCAATGTAGAAGGTTCAATTTAATCAAAAACGTTTTTGAACAGTCCAAACATCGAATTGATGGGTCATCCGCCGTACATTCCTTGTTTGGAACTCAATGATTTCTTCTTATTCCCGCAGATCAAGAATAAATTACGAAGTAAACGTTTTTCTACACCCTAAGAAGCGGTTGAAGCGTTCAAATCATTTGTTTTGGAGATACCTCAAGGGTATAGATCTTAATGTAGAATATTTTGATATATCTCAAAACTTCTTCTTATTTAATTCTCCACGTTTATTTAATATTCATTAGAAATAAAATCTTGTCCAGCCCTGACTTTATTTTTCATAAAATAATAGTCTTCTTTCTAATCAACATTCTCTTGATGTACTAAATGCTTAAGGCCATATAATGAACTTCTCACTTAAGTAACATTTTTCAAAATATTAACGGGTTATGCGGCTATTTAATTTAGTTTGCCAATAAATTATAATAAATGTCAATTAAAGTCTTGAGAGAGAGAGAAAACGAGGCCTTCAGAATACAAATTTTCTTATATATTTCTAATTTACATCGTTTCTCAAGGTTTATTAGTCAGGTAGATGCTAGTCTGTCACTTTATGTTTAATGGACAATGAACGAATTGTTTAAATAAACAATTATACGTGCTTTTTGGTATCTTGAATAAATATACTCGAAATTTCATCATGTAAAGGTACAGATCGTATTAAAGTCTTATTACAGTATTTTTCGCAATCTACTTTTGTAACCGAAACCTATATAAAATTCAATAATCAAATTCCTTATAGTTTACTAATAAATTTTAATTTTATAATATTGATTTGATTTCTATTCGGCTTGTTACGTTTTTCCCCAAACATTTTTAATACTCCTTTTTTCACGTATTGTGGTACAGTAGTCACTTCTGATTTCATTCGAGAAATTCAATAAAATCTCGGAATGTACTCGAAATCGTCCTCTACCTATCTAAAAGTGTTCAAATCAATGTGAAATTTTAGTAATTTTAGTGAATCATTCTTTATATTCCCTGGTAAGTTTTTCAAATATCTTTTTAACTTTGCTTGGCATAAATTATAGTCTAATTATACCAGCTTTAAACAGTACTGTGATGTGATGATCGAGTTGATAAAGACTTAACACGGGAAAAAAACAGTAAGAAAATTATTGATTTGCAAAATAGCAACTTTGTATGTAATATGCCTCATAACGGCTTGTTACGTTTGTCTTCAAACATTTTGAATGCTCCTTTATCCACGTATTGTGGTATAGTAGTCACCTCCCACTCCATTCACGAAATTCGATAAAATCTCGGAATGTATTCGAAATCGTCCTCTACCTATCTACCCTCAAGTGTTCAAATCAAAGCGAAATTTTAGAAAGTTTGCTTTATATTCGCTGATAAGTTTTTCAAATATCTTTTTAACTTTGCTTTTTTATTATAGTTATCTTTATTCCTATTTTCTATTTAATTGGGGAACAGAACGAGTAAGTAGAACAGATTTGAATAAAAAGGAACTATAACATATAAACAAATTGGATTTATATACAATTTTCATGTTCTTTGAAATTTTACGTTTTCAAATAGCATTCGCAAACTGTACATCGTTACCTGTGCTTTTGTAAGCTGAATGTGATACTCTATACTAAAGAAAAATGCATTTTTCTCTTGGATTTAATGATTTATTCTGAAAAAGCAACACATTAACATTTTGGCCGAAAAAACTTGACATTAATAACGTGTATTCCCTCCTCTTTCATTGATGATTGCTTGGTGTGTGTCTGTCGTCCCAACTCGTCCCAGACATGTTCTATGGGATTCATGTCTGGATTGCGAGCTGGCCAGTCAAACCGCTTAATTTCTACCTCATCCAGATACTCCCTGAGTCACCATGAAAGGCATAACACGGTCTTCTAGCACCTCCGTAATGTACCTGTGAGAGGTTAGGGAGCCATTTTCTATGTACGAGCTGGTGCAGAGATTCCCGCCAAAGCCATAACTGACCCACCGCCAAATGGAAGACGCTCGTCAATGCAAAATTCATTATATCTTTCCCCGGGTCTTCTCCACACTCGTCGACGTCCATCCTACCCAGTTGGGCAAAAACGCGACTCATCTTAGAACAATATCCAGCTGCAGTCATCATCATTCCAACGAATGTGATCTCTAGGAAATGTCAATCTTGTAATCCGATGATGGCGTTGTAACGAGAGACTTGTAGCCATTATTTTGAATGACAGACCAGCAGCATGAAGTCTTCTTCTAACGGTGCATTCACTAACGTTGACATTTCTCACTTCTTCCAACTGATTTCGCAGTGAAACCGCAGTAGCTGTCCTTGTGGATACCAAAAATCGGCCATCTTGTTGAGTGGTAACTCTTTTACACTCAGACCCTAGTCTTCTAATGATTACCACAAAGACTAGCACCAACAATTCTTGCAGTTTCACGTTGCCCCCGACCATCCTGTAACAGCGCGACAATTCTTGCCACAACAATCGGATCTAAAGGCATTATGGGCCTGTTAAATCACTACACTTTGCAATCGTTAGGTTTTACACAACAACAGTAAACTAATACATCGAATGACAGCTAATGACAGCTGTCAAGTGTCAAAAAAAATTTGCTTTAACGCCTACTAATCCTTATCAATATTGACGCTAAAATTATTCGCAATTTCTGAATTGACCTCAATTTTGGCTCGCCAATGTATTTTTCTAAATATAACCAAACAAGAATCTGTTCTATTCTATTGATAATGATCAACATTCTGGTATTGCAGACTGTGTTCCTCAAATAAGTAGAAAATACGAATTTACAAGGAAACTATTACACAAAACTTGTATAAAATAAAAGAAAACTTCGCTTTGATTTGAACACTTGAGGGTAGATAGGTAGAGGACGATTTCGAATACATTCCGAGGTTTTGTCGAATTTCGTGAATGGAGTGGGAGGTGACTACTATACCACAATACGTGAATAAAGGAGCATTCAACATGTTTGAAGACAAACGTAACAAGCCGTTATGAGGCATGTTACATACAAAGTTGCTATTTTGCAAATCAATAATTTTCTCATGGTTTCTAAACTATTTATATTTGTGTACATACATCTAAATGAGTTCTCAATTTTTTTTCACGTGTTAAGACTTATATCAACTCTATAATTTATGCCATAACAACTCGATCGGATTAAATATGTAATAATATGGTGGAAGCCGAATTATTTCGTGACCTGTTTCTTTTGCAATTTTGTCACATACTTTTTCCTTTGAAAAATTATAACTTTTTACAGTTCCTAACTATTTTTGAACATTATAACTTTCGTGGAAGTATTCGTCACGTTCGCACGAAAATTCTATTACTGGAACCTGGTATCTTATTCTTTCGACTACTATGGTATGACGCATTATCAATCACGATACAGCTATTCTTAATTAATTTTGAAACCAATCTTCGAAAACCGCCACGGTTGAATCCCGGTGATGATCCAGACCGGATCAATCCTTCTTCTGGCTCCGCATGTAGAATAGTTATCCTTTCACCATTATTAGATGAAGTTTTCGTGTCACATCTTTTTGAACCATTAACCCATCCTTTACTGAATGTATCATCATAACTTCCAGAGTATGCCACAAAGTTGTAGTGGAGCAATTAATCCCACCATCAGTTTCCTGGAACAGTCTCCGAAATACTGACGATAACTTTTTGTCTTTTTGAAAATAAACCGATGCACTTTGGTACACCATTGTCTTATCGTGGTTTTTAGGAGATATCACAATTTTTTAAACTGTTCAAAGTTCGTTAAAGCTGAAGTCTCTTTCGATGAAAATAATTTTTCGTGTGCTCGCTCTACCAATTTATAAATAAACCCTTCTAACTACCATTTTTGCTTCAACGGGCAAACTTTTTGTAATACACCATCGAACTATATAATACACACTCAAGGCTCGAAATAAACTGACACGGACAAAAGCGTTGGGACCATACATAATCCGATCCTATCAGGGTCAGGCGTACAAAAAGCGGCCCGTGGGCCGGATGCAGCAGCAAGACAATTTATTATTACAATTAGCTGTTATGAATTGTCAAATTTCTTTGTCCTAAAAGCTTTAAAATAACACTTGTAGTGTTTTTAAAAAAAAAAAATTTTGGTCAAAGAAAAAACCGCACCAGAAACATTCTCCGGCCCTAGAGACTTTTTGAAAATCTCATTATGGCCCGTGCTTAAAAGAATTTGCACAAACTGTTTGAGAGGCTACAACACAACAATGGAAAAACACTAAAATGTCTTGGGCTAGTTATGAAGCTTTATATTTGGGTACCTTACGAATTGAAAGAAAATCATTTAATACAAAGAATCAAAGTGCGATATGCACGAAATTAAACCGCCCCTTACTTGAAAGGAATCATCACTGTGGATAAAAAATGGGTTCTGTACACTAACATAGTTCGAAAATGATCCTGGAGAAAACATGATGAATCTGCAAAAACCATCAAACCTCAAAAAAAGCTCATGCTATCAGATTGGTGGGATTACAAAGATGGTGTGTTTTTTTAGCTGTTTCTAAATAACCAAACGATTAATTCTGATATTTACTGTAAACAATTAATGAAAGTCTTGGCTGGGAAGCGATGCCGCATCCCCTATACAGCCCTGATCTTACACCATCTGATTACCATTCATTTCGAAGTTTGCAGAATTCTTTCAATCGCTCCTGGTCATGAAGCTGAAAGAAAGGCGGCAAAAGGTCATTGGGCGAAATGGAAAATACATAATTGATTAAAAAACTATTCTTTGTTGAAAAAAAAGTTTATTATTTCATACTACAAAACTGAAATTACCGCCAACCGAATTAATAATATTTTTTAATTTATATTCAGCAAGCCGACGGAGAAGATGAATTGAAAAAAAGGCAATTGATGGAATTAGCTATAATAAATGGCACATACAGGGATTCCACGACGAAAGTGGCTTCGGTAGCAGGTGAGTTATACTCTACATTTGTTGGTTCAAACGTAAACATTTATTTACATTAAATACATAACTTTAAAACCATTTTCTATCTATAATTTAAATTTTCACCCCGTTTGAAAGTTATAATGTTGTAATAAATGTTGGCAGAATTTTTGATTCCAGGCTGCGAAGAAGAATGGAGGCGGTTAGCCGCATCTGCAGTCGAAACTCAACGCCTGCTATCGCCCGCCATACCCGGATTAGCTACACCTCTAAGAACTCCGGCAGCACCATTGGGAGCCCCGTTAATATTGTCGCCGAGAATGTCGGTACCGACGACAGCAGCGTCCATACTCAACGGATCCGCACCACCGGGGTCTCTTCTTTCTCCCGGTGATCCACACGGGCTCATCTACACCCCCTATGCCGATTACACAAATTATGCTGCCTTAGCTGCATCGCCACTGCTAGCGGAATATACTACAGCTGATCATACGGGTGGGTTGTTCGCCCGTTAATTTTTTTTCTTTTTAATTAATTTTTTTCTTTAATTTCTGGCGGGTAGTACTTTTTTTTTTATTAGTACTTATAATCGGTTCGGTGTGGCTGTTAAAAAAATATCCAATTCAGTTTCATTCGAGACAAATTATTCTTATAATCTAGTTTAATTTGTTTTTGGTCGAGCGAAAAAATATCTATATATATATATCTATATATATATATATATATATATATATATATATATATATATATATATATATATATATATATATACATAGTGATTCCGAAAAGTATCGGGATGGAAACAATTGTGTAAATGGGATTAATTAAAACTTTTATGTACTTGATAGTTTCTTTCGGGGGTGATTAGCTCGTTTTAAAGGTAATTAAACCATCAATGTATGATGAAAGAATGTTTTAACACGTTGACTGCCATGTGTACACACACTGATCCGTAGTTATTGGTAACTGGATGTAAAATGACATCAAATATCTAATTAGTTTCATACAATTATAGATTAAAAATATATTTTCGATTGATAATATAATTATTGATAATTTTTTTGCTTTTTGGAGATGTACTTCTTTGTTTTTTCATTATGAACGCTCACTAGTGTATAAAAGTTTTAAGTCATTTAAGAGTTTTGATGTCTCGTTGGATATTCTTCGATTTACAGAAACTTATGGTTCCATCCTGGGACTTTTGGGAAATACTATATATATATATATATATATTAATATAATTTAACATTTTAACAGCATTTTTGTCCATCGAATATATATATTATTAATAATTTTTGGGAAAACTGTGTTAATATGATTGGAATTTTGATTAAAAAAAAATTAAAATGATTTAGTACACGAAATTTTCATACAATATTTTTCTTTGTGTAAATAATTTATGATAATTCTGATCATATTAACAATATTTTTCTTTCTTGTGGAAAGGAAAGTGTATGATTTGGAATGTGTCTTATAATTTGGGCAAACATTCGAATATCAATACAGTTTTTGATCAAAATTTTGAAATATACGTTGTTGATTTACTCTTAACCGGCAAAGTTTTTAGATAGTGCTAATGTCATCAATATATACCCATATTTTTTTTTTGGTGAATGCAATTCTTACCAAATTCTCCTATAATAGTTGTCTACTTTTCTTTTAAACCGATTAATACCACAGCTACCTACCTCTTAACGTCAAAAACAGCTTGTTTGGACCCCTCAAGGATTCGTGCAATTGTTCAATTCCAGTTCCATCATCTACCACCATGTTAACAGTATTTGTTTCTTTTATAAACGAATGTCCATTCGAAACCAGATTTCTGAGGTCCTGAATAAAAATTAAAAACAAACTTTTGAAGGTTCACTATATATTTGAAATAAAGAATACCCAAGGAAATTGTTATTAACGTGAAAAGCAACTTTTTAGAACCTCACAAGGATTCGTACAATTGTTCAATTCCACTTCCATCATGTACCACCATGTTCAAAATATTTGGTAGACTTTATCATCTATTTCATAAATGAATGTCCAATCGAAACCAGATTTTTTGCTACAAGGATGCCTGAGTTCCTGAATATAAAATAAACACAAGCTTCTGAAAGTTTACAATATATTTGAGAGCAAGATGACATGAAAGTTTTTATTAAACATCAAAATCAGTTTGTTTGGACCCCACAAGGATTTATACTATTATTCAATTCCATTTCCATCATCTACCATCATGTTAAGAGTATTTGGTAGACTTTATTATTTCTTTCATAAACCAATGTCCATTTGAAATCAATTTTTTTGCTACAAGGATGTCTGAGATCCTTTATAAAAGTAAAAACAATCGTTTGAACTTTCACTACATATTCGAAAGCAAGAAAACCTGAGGAAGTTGTTATTAACAGCTTGTTTGAACCCTACAGGGGTTCGTACAATTGTTCAATTCTAGTTCCATCATCTACCACCATGTTTAGAGTATTTGGTAGGCTTTATCGTTTCTTTCATAAAAGAATGTCCATTCGGAATCAAATTTTTTTCTACAAGGATGTCTGAGGTCCTTTATAAAAAGTAAAAACAATCTTTTGAACTTTCACTACATATTCGAAAGCAAGAAGACCTGAGGAAGTTGTTATTAACGTCAAAAACAGCTTGTTTGGACCCCACAAGGATTTGTACCATTATCCAATTCCACTTCCATCATCTACCACCATTTTCAGAGTATTTGGCACACTTTATTGTTTCTTTCATAAACAATTGAACAGATTTTTTATTACAAGTCCTGTATAAAATGTAAAAGCAAGTCACTATACATTAGAAAGGAAAAAAACATTGGAAAGTTTTTCAGTTCTACAACAAAGTGATTTCCTTTTTTCCAAAATATACATTTTTACTTTATATTCGTATCTAAGGTAATAATATTGTTTTCACTACCTTTTGATGTGGTTTCTACTGTACCCCATGGAATGTATTCCAACCCTCGTGCATCAAAGGAAGTAATTATTTTACCAATTACTTGTAAATTTAATTTTTCTTTTATACCGAAACTTGTTATTAATGTTTTGAAAGAAGTAAAATTTTTTCTATGGTAAAATGCTTCCTAGTAAACAACCAAAATTTTATGAGAAAAATAACTTCAGTAGTCCTTGGTATAATATATTTTAATTTTGTCATGAAATTGGTAATATGCATTTATTTAAGAAAAATAAAAAATATTTGAAACTAATTCTCTCTTTTTTCTGCAATTTTTTTGATATCCAATATTTCAAAATTAATTAATCAATTAATTAAAACAACATACAGCCTAAAATTATAAGACAATATCGGTTTAGTTTCTTGGAATATCAGAAAAATAATTTCAATTTATTTGATTGATTTTTTTCATAAAAATAAATTTAATATATTATTATATAAAATATAATTAACTTCGTCCAGGTTTTATATAAACTTTTTAAGAATTAATCAAATATTGAAAATAATTTTCTGATGAGGAGTAGGCTTCTTGAATCTACGTTCTGATTCTTTTTTTTATTTGAATTCTTTCGAAAACAACTTCACGTACTATTTCAGACCCTTTAACGGATAGAAATAGCAACCGAAGGTAAAAAATTTTTTTTTACAATATTTTTACATTTCTGTGATACTTAACCGCTATGAAGATGAGTTTGTATGTACTTGAAAGTACATATCAATATGAAAAAAAAAGATTCTACTTTTCATTTTTTTTAATTTTGCAAGTCATAGATTTTAAATATATAAATATAATATTTTTAAATTTATACATATATTTTATTTCTGTACGTCAAACGTACGGTTGGGTCTTATAAGACAGGTGAATAAATAGAGGAATCATAGCATTTTGATATTCAATTTTCAATATCTTCAATCAAAGCCTGGGGATATTTTCTGTGTCACATACCTCATTAAATATTTCTTTGGTGTTTCAACACATCCAAAATGATGAAACTAGACTTAGAAAACAGTTTCATTTTTGTTTTAAAGTATCCATCCAAAGTTTGTTCAATTTTGCATAGTAAACCTTTATGTCGGAACCTTTTAATGGACAATTACAAAATATTTAATGGATAAGACAAGTTTTTTCATATTTTTATGTTGCTAAAACTATAATTCTTCTCTTCAATTGGATAATACATTTGTAACATTACTACACACCGACCTTATAGTCCTATAAATTAATTTCCTTCCACTCTTTTCTATATTTCGTTATCTAGTACGAACTTCCTCTTTTTTGTCTCGTTCTTCTTCTTTATCTGTCATTTTTTCTCTAGCAAACTCTCGGTTATTATTCTTTTAGGCCCATAGTTTATTATTCATTTTTATTACTCATAATTGTTCCCAATATTTTCCTTTCCTTGGTCTTATTTTATACTGATCTATCAGGAGACGGCTCATATTATATTGCTTGAAACCATTGTGAGTTTTACAGATTGAAAATAAAAAATCTATCTGGAGACATTTTCAAAGATAAGACAATCCTTTTGGACCCATAGTTTTCCTTGGTCTTATTTTGTACTGATCCTAACCAAATTTTGCTACACACAGTCTATTCAGTCCTATAGATGGTGATTTCCTTCAACTTTCCTATTTTTTCCTTGGTTCTGTTCTGTTTCTACCATTTTTTTTTTTCTAGCAATCTCTCTGTGTGCCCTGGTGACCGTAGGCTGTATTTTTCTGGATTCATAGTTTGTTATTCGTTCTTATTAATCATAATTATTTTCAATGTTTTCCTTTCCTTTGTCTTATGTGTGTCTTTCGTGTTTCTACATAGACATCAGTATCACTACGTCTAATATTTATCCTGTCCTTTTTAGTGTCCTTGTTCTGTTTATATGGGTTCTAGTATATCCGTTCTAATATAATGTGGATATCCTTATTTTAGTCCTGTTTTGGTTTCGACACTTCCTGATTTTATTTATTTTGCCTTTAACTTTGTTTTTGAACCAATACATCGCAAAATTGCTATGAGGACTTTATTTTATCTTTCACAAGTAAATAGTCAGTTGTTTTTCATTTTTTTAGTTTACAATCAGTTCCGTTATATTTACAGATATTTTATATTTTGTGTACATATTATTTTTATCAAAATAATCCATTTTTTTTCTTAAATGTGTATAGAAGAGCATTTATTATCTTACTTTTAAGATATTTATTTCAAAAGTAAGTTTTTTTTCTTAGTTATCAGATTAGGATATAGGTGTATCAACTTTTTTATTAAATATTCTAACGTAAAGGAAAACTTAAATTATTATTTTTATTCGAGGCTTTAATTGTTTTTGAGTAGCTACAAAGTAATAATTTGTAGGACTCGATAGGCATTTCAGGTTGTTTTTCAAGGCCATGGTATCACACAAAAGTTGGCAAGTCTTCTAATAATTCCCATAATATGAACAACATAGGACAGTAGGGCTTCAAAGACAAATATTTCAACTCGTGGAACCACAGAATATACAAAATCCGCAACTTTTCTGACTGATTTATCTTCGGTCTAATTTCATGTTTCATTTAAATTCTGGTATAAATTAGTCTCTCTTTATATATTTAAAACGATTCCAAAAAATGTTCTGAAACTGTCACTAGGTTTTACTTGAAATAATGGACAGCATATTTACATAACTGTACTGTATATTGCGACCAAAATGATATGTTGCGTTCCCTTTTGCATACCACTGATCTATGAATCCACAAAGTTCAAGCTCCCAGGCTGTCAGAGATCTCCATCTTCTATTTCATATGCTCCCAGGTATAATGTTCTGGAGTTTCCTAACATAATCTGCACCTAGAGTCTTCGTATGTCCATTCAGACAACAGACTTCTATTAATATTTATAGACTGTCCTTATCTAATTCATTAGATCTTCCCTAGTTGAAGTTTCCCAGGAATATCTTTGCCTCTACTGCCTCTTTCAGTATTTTCTCTATTATTCTATAACTGATACCACTGAAGGGTTTATCTGCCCTTTTTTTAGCAAGTCTGTCTTGTCCAGGTATTCCCAAAACAGTTTAGATTTTATGACATTGGATCTTTGAGCTCTAATAATTGCTTACCTATTGGACAAGGTGATAATGTCCTGTTCCTTCTTAACTTTGTGTAGATACATCTTCTATTGCTTGAAAATACTTGGTATAATGTTCAGAATGTTTGGTTCTGAACCCGTATACTGATCTTCCAGTTTTATCTGCTATTTTATAGCGATTTGTATACCATTTGATGGCAATTCTTTTCATTTCTGGTATGGTGTTTTAATATAATTTTCCTCTACAAATTTGATAATTTTTTGTATGATATTTTAATACTCTTTTTTTCTATAGATTTGATAATTGTTTGTATGGTGTTTTTATACAGATTTGATCATTTTTTGAGAAAGGTTTATCCTTGATTCCTTCTCTTCGAAAGATTGTTTCTCATAGTTTCTCTAGTTCCATACGATTGGTTTTACGATTGCCCTGTACATCACAGTAAGATATTTGGTTTGCAACTCCAATTATTCCCTAGGAAATTTCTGTACATGATCAGAACACCCAATAAAACAATTGACAGAAGATATTGACAATTGACGCTACAATGGGTACGTCAAAATTCACCATCATTGAATCACTTCGACCCCAAAATCTATGTTAAAAGAATTAGTTGTCATTTGTGAAACACAATATTATTCATCTAGTGATTTTGATGAATTTGAGATGTGAAAATTCGCAATTATAACTCACGAAATAGTCTCACTCTAAATGATGATTATCTATGGTCATACGTCACCAATATGGCGTCGAATTTGATGTATACTTGGGGTTGCCGTTTATCTGGGTTTCCCCGAATTTGTATTAGTTTAAATAAGCCACGACGAGAGACTGGTTGGGATTTATTTGTAAACTTAGTTTAATAATTTGAAAAATATAGTTGGTATGGGACGTGTAATTAAAAACGCAGTATACCATGGATGTGATTTACTGCCAGTAAATCTTGAATTTTCTTTTGTCATTCACACAGTACGATCTGAAATTTTTAAAGAATTCTGTGGAAAAATAAAAATTGCAAGAAAATAATTATTTACCTCAAAAATTAAAAGAAGTACTTTTTAGGTTTTCGGTTAAGAATTTAATTGAATTTCGTTAGGTTTGTTATCTTATTTTTGTTTTCATATTAATAATTAATATTTTATTTTAAAGATGAAAATATTCCAACTTAAACAATTTGTTACAAATTCCGATTCGTAAGGTATAATTAAAATGGTAATAGAAGGTGGTGACTAAATTTAATTTTGAGATCGTAAAATAAATAAAAATGTGATTTATGAATATGTTTAAAAAATATGTTAACATGTCCGGGTTTGGGGTTTTCGCGCGTTTGTCCTAGTTACCAAATTTTAAAGCCGGCAACGCTGTGTATATTGATATTTGTAGGTTATCCCTCCAATTTTTCCAATAGAAATGGAAGACTTACCAACTTTGGTGTGATGTAACTTCGAAGGCATTCTGAAAAAGATGAGTTGTTAGCTTTATTTTGAATTTTTTTCCATATTTTGGGAGACTGCATTGTTTAAGATGTCTAAATGAACTAAAAAGTGGTCTGTATAGGTGCGGCAGCTGCGGCTGCGAAACAACGCCGTTTGGGACAGATTAGGGAGCATCCCTATCAGAGAGCGGGTGCGCTCTCATAAAAACTGACAAGGTTAGTTGACTGTTTTACTTTTTTCTATTTGTTTTCAGATGTTCGTCCCTATGAGAACCAATTATATACAATTTACCTACTATAAATTTAGAATCTTCAGATATTTATCTAGTTTAGATTTATAAAAAGTCGGTTAAACCCCCTGGGGGATTTTTAAAACAAAACTAATATTTTAATAGACCAGGAATCGGTAACATTGAAAGTAGCGAAATCAAAACATTTTTATTTAAATAAATAGAACACAAAAATAGAAATAAATTAAGCTCGGTATGCGTCGACTCTTATGGGCGAAACAATGTAAAAAAGAATTATTAAAAAAATGAAAAAATGTTTTATCGTCATCGCGGATAATAATTTTTTTTATGTATAGAAAATTTTATTGGGTTTTAGAAAAAAATTTTTTGTGTCGGAAGGGTCTGGCATACCAATTTGAACTGTGTGACGAGGGTTAAAATTCTCTATCACGACAGAAACTTTTTTATTTTATTTATTTTTATGTAATTTTTAAAAATATCTTTTGGATGCGCGCTGAAAAACTGCAGCAAAAATCCCACTTGAAGTGCATAAACTATATTAGCGTCTACTCCAAAATGTTGATGCTCAATAAATTTATTTTGGAGTAAATGCTTTCTGTCGAATTACTGTTATTACATAATTATTATGATCAATACAATTACATCAATAATAATTATGTTTCTTGTCAAATTACTCTTTTTGATTAATGTTTTTTTACAAAACATAATATAGTTTAGTACAGAATACTGTTTTAGAGATTAATCGCAAGAGTTGGAATAGTTTCTATCATGGAGAATAGACTAGATTGAGAGCTGGACTTTGAAAGTCTCCAGCATGCGTAAAGTGGAAGCTTTTGAAATGTGGCTATTTAGATGGATCCTTAAAACAGAGAACGAGAACTATTAACCATTGTAAAGAGAAGGAAAGCTTCCAACTTTGGCCACATTTTTAGAAATCAAAACTATGCCTTGTTACAGATGATCATGGAAGGGAAGATAGAAGGCAGGCGCTGCCTGGGTAGAAAAAGATTTTCATGGTTGATAACCCTTCGGGATTGGTTCCATGTATGTGTTGCCGTAAATGTAATCCGCTTGACTGAAGACCTAGCCAACCTTCTCCATGGTTTCTATGTATATATTTATCACTTTTCTCTAGTTCAGATAAGGCATTTTAGAAGGTAGAAGCTATTCTGTCCCTTCAGTCTGCTTCACCTTCACAAAAATAATGTTGATAGTGCAAAATGCAAAAGAATTTTTCAATTCTACAAATATTCCTCCATGCTGGTAAACTCTGTCACAAAAAGTTTGTATTTATAAATTCAATTTGTCAAAATGCCATTGAATCCAATTTTTATTTTATTTGAACCAACTGAATGTGGATGGCAACTGAACCAAGAAAATAAGTTGGAACCCTTGTGGTATAAAGACCCAGCAGCACCTTCAAAAATTGAAGAAATTCTTAGTGGTCAATTAAATGAAGATGAAAGTGAAGGATCAGAAATTGAAAACCGTTGTGATATAGATGAAATTGATTTCGATGATTATTATTAATAAATATACTAATTTTAAGAACAAACTCTTGTCAATTATTTTATTGTTTCTAAAATCTAAAATAAAAATTCTCCTATTTTTACTTGAATCATATTAACACCCCCCAAAAAGCATTTACTCCAAAATAAATTTATTGAACATGTTACATTTTGGAGTAGATGCTTTTTAGGACGGTTAATATGATTCGAGTAATAAGAGGAGAATTTTTATTTCAGATAATTGAAACATTAAAATAATATTGAAATAATTGAAAAGAGTTTATTCTTGAAATTAGTATGTTTATTGATAATCATCGAAATCAATTTTCATCTATATCACAACTGTTTTCCTTATCTGTTTATTCTTCATTTAATTGGCTACTAAGATTTTTTTCAACTTTTGATGGGCCTTTATACCACAAGGGTTCCAACTTTTTTTTTAGATAGCAGTCCAGTTACCCGAATAAGAATCACGATGATAGCTTTTTGACAAGAATTCATTTAAAAAAAATTGATTCAGTTATACATGCACTATTATTAAACATTGAACATCAATTGAAATATAAAAAATATTTTCTACTCACACCTTGAATCCACAAGGCATATTCTTCTCTACAATTAAATGGTATAGGCGTTAAATGTCCTGTACCATGAGAGATGATAGTGGTTATCATTCAAATCATTTAAATTTAAACTTAAATCCGCTTATTTCAAGTTTTTCATTCGTCTGAAGTGTAGCACACTTTGACATTTTTTAAAAGATTCTCCTTTCGAGGGGAACTGAGTAATCTTCTCCTCAGTAGATGTATTGCAAATGAAACACATGAAATGACACATTTATATATATAATTGCTGCAGCACAAACTACAACATACTGAATTAATAGTCACTACGACACAATATAAAACTTCTTTCTAAAATAGAAAACGAAATAACAAAAAATTCGACACTGGAAGGTGAAGCAGAGACTGACTGAATAAGACTAAAATGGCCAAAGACAACCTTACTTATATGAAATAGAGAAAAATAATAAAAATATACGAGGTCTGGCTATTAAATAACGAGACTGGTTACGAAAAATGATTTTATCATAAAAATTATCCCACATTTGAATGCTCCCCTCCAATATATTCCTCACCCCTCGCCAAACATCTTTCCGTAAATTTTTTTCCAAGCAGTGCTGGAAGTCTTCTTTGGTGAGGACTTTTAGGAGCTCTGCCGCTTTTTGTTTTACCGCTTCCATCGACTCAAATCGGGTCACTTTCAAAGCAGATTCTATCTTCGGATGTTCGAGCACTGGAGCGCGCTTACTGGCCAAATACTGCTTCACAGATAGCGCGTTATGGGCTGGTACGTTGTCCCGGTGCAAAATCGGATCGTTTTTTACAAAATCGTTCTCGCAGCATTGCAAAAACTCACAAATAGTAAGTCTGGTTGACAGTGTGGCCATTTGGAGCCGATTTACGATACCGTTAATGTCACTAAAGCGTTCGCACCACTCAAAAACATGCGCACGAGATAGAGAATTGTCCCCATAGGCCACTTGCAACGATTTATAGCACTCGGTCGGAGTTTTTTTCAATTTAACGAGAAATTTGAGAAGGATGCGTTCCAAACCGCACCCTCTCGTTATTTAATAGCTAGACCTCGTACATAGAAACCATGGAGACTATATAGTCTATTCTCCACGATAGAAACTATTCCAACTCTTGCGATTAATCTCTAAAACAAGGTTCTGTACTAAACTATATTTTGCATTGTAAAAAAACATTAATCAAAAAGAGTAATTTGACAAGAAACATAATTATTATTGATGTAATTGTATTGATCATAATAATTATGTAATAACAGTAATTCGACAGAAAGCATTTACTCCAAAATAAATTTATTGAACATCATACATTTTGGAGTAGATGCTAATATAGTTCATGCACTTCAAGGTGGTATGCGGGATTTTTCCTGCAGTTTTTCAGCGCGCATCCAAAAGATATTTTTAAAAATTACATAAAAATAAATAAAATAAAAAAGTTTCTGTCGTGATAGAGAATTTTAACCCTCGTCACACAGTTCAAATTGGTATGCCAGACCCTTCCGACACAAAAAATTTTTTTCTAAAACCCAATAAAATTTACTGTCGAATACATTGAAAAAAAATAATATCCGAGATGACTACTACTAACTATACTTAAGTTCTATTTATTCTATACCTGTGACGGGACTTTCAGATTTACCGGCTCCCCGCCTATAACGATACTTCATATTTATTCTACGACTTTAGTTATGTGTTTAAAAATCTTTTTGTGGGTTAATATTTTAGCTGACGTTAGTTATAATTTGAAGGATATACGTGTGCTACGATGGTTATCCGCAAAATTTAGCAGTTTTTTCAATCAGTATTGGGTGTACTTTTTATGCGGGTTGTGAAAAAAAAACACTCTTCGTTCAGTCATTTTATTGTTTGAGTAGACATTCTGCTAAATTTAGTAAAAAAAAAAGGAAAGAAGGATCGGTTATACATACACAATTTTAGGTTACCATATTTATGTTTCAAGGCAAAAATACTGTTAGTTTGTATATATATATATATATATATATATATATATATATATATATTATCTCGTTAGATTTTTAAGTGAAACATAAATTTTTAGTTATTCCAGTCCGAGTAAATAGAATCTCAAAATATCTTTGACCCTCCCAGTGACTATATGTCATCAGTGAAATATATATTTTAATTTTAATTACCTTATTTTATTTTTAGAAATATTTGTAGTTTTACATAAATTATGGAAATAAAAAAAGACGTTTTAGTCAATAAATTTTTTCAAAAATAACGTAAACATATTATATGTTTTCAAATCTATCTATATACTGGGTGTGTATAAACTCACCCGCCAAACTCAAACTAAACATACTTGATGTGATTTTATGAACTTATAACCAACCCTTATCTAAAGTTTCTTCTTTTTGAGGATGTCGTGAATTATTTACCACAAATTTGGACTTTTATAGATACCAGGTTTCTCAAAATAAAGTTCATATTAAAAAAAAAACAATTTTGAGCCCCGGTGCGGTGCATTGGTCCGCAACTGAAATTTCCCCAGAACCCAGAGCTGTCCTAACGACTGCACGACGTATTTTTTTTTTCAAACTTGTTCCTTGGCCCAATGGACTATATTTAAATGTGCTTTACAGTTTGTTTGGACCGTCCTGGGCCTACCCTACACTTGGTCCCATTTGATTTTTTCCCATGAATCCCAACTCCATTGTAAAACAATTTTGCAACATAATTCGAATAATATTTGACTAAAATTTTTCATCTGTGTTACCTTTACGTTACTTTGATCCCATATAATATTTCTTCGCACATTTTGTACACTACATAAAAGCATAAATCATTGTTCAAAGGATAAAAAACCAAATTTTGTTTTTCAATACTACAAATAGGGTGATACTTCAAAGAACTATGATGAAAATATTTATTTCGAAATTGTAAAAACACAAAAAACTTTTTTGGGCTCATCGGAAAGTTTATAAAGTTTGGTTGGGGCTCAACGTGTTAAGAAAAATTAAGGAGTTTATTGAAAAAATCTCTGTTTACATTTATTTCTTAAAAAGAAAACGTCGTCCAAAAGTAACCAGCATTCATTTAATCAAACGCTAAATTTACCTATGACGTCTCGTCGGGTATTCTGCCGATTCGCGACGGATATTTTCTTTTATTTGTACCAGGAAAGTCAGTTTGCTAACGTAAACTTTCGATGTCACAAAGCCCCACAGAAAAAAGTCCATGGGCGTTAAATCGGGACTGCGCGGACGCCAACTTATACCACCCCGCTTGTAGATCAATTTGCCAAGAAAATATCACGAACTCGTGGCAGAGATTTATTTGACGTGTATTTATTTGCTCTATTCTTGTGGAACCTTGCTTTTTGATTATAACTATTGAATTTTTATCTTCAAAAACGTAAAGGACTATCATTCCTCATCGCAACCCATACAGTCTGATGTATGTGTTTTGGATTGATTGCATTCCAGTGCAATTTACTTGTTACTTACTTGTCGGTTTACGAAATCAAACCTCTGACCAGCATCTCGAGGCTTTAATTTTTGTACCAACTGAATTTTGTAACCTCAAAAATTTGTGTAATATGCGAAATAATTATAATCCTTACACGTTTGAAGCAACAACACGCTTTCGAATAGACAAGTCAGGTTCGTCACGAACAGAACGAATGACACTGTCTACTTTTTCGACCTAGAAGACCTTCTACGCCTGTTTTTGTAAAACTCACACGCAGCCCGTTTTCGAGAAACGCTTTAAAGCGACCATTTTCCCAAGAGCCGGGCTATCGATTGATTTACCTTCCGCGCCCCCCAAATAAGATGAACTTTTTTTTTGAAGCACCTGTTATTATAATGGTTTAAAAAAGAAACATTGCATAGAAAACTTTTTATCATTGCAAGTCTATACCAAAGATGTAGAGAGTGACTAACAGCATCATTTTCAATGTTCCCTGATGAGGAATTTTTGATTGAAAGTAAATTAGGTTCAATGGACTTGACACCGCGTCTAATTTTTGTTGTTTACGTTTGTCGCGAGAATTTCTGTACATCCTGTATATAATTATAAAATTTAGTCGTCGTTATTTTTGCCTTGCAATTAGACATTTTAGTTTTTAAGGTAAGATAGTACTATATGTACACGTTGTACCTCACTGAATGCCACATCACGTGATTAGCTAGTCTAAAAAAAAATTTTATACATATTTTTTTATATTTTTACATAATGTATTTATTTATTTCGACGTTAATCTTTTTTTGTATGCAATGTTCGTCCTTCTTTCCTTCGTATAATGAAGCAAAAAAAAGCGGCATTTTAAGGAAGAAAATATGTTGAATCTTAGTATTATAGGAACTCACTGAAGTTGCATTTTTTTCTCATTGCAATTTTTGTGGGATACATTTAGGTTGGAGTCTGCATTCATCGATTCTAATGAATTTACCTTGGAAAACACATCCTTTTATGAAGGTGCCATAAATATCAGATTCCATAGTTACGAAATGAAACGAAACTATTTACAAATAAAACTTACTTATTGTGTCCCCCTTTCTTGCTATGATATTGGGGATCCTCAGTGTTCAAACCTGATCTATTAATCCCACTTTTCGTAGAAAGTTCAAAATGTGCGATGGCTGTAGCCGCCAGAAATCTTCGTCTTCTATTTCTCACGCTACCAGATGTAATGCTCTCGAGTTCTGTAGTTTCGGAAGAATGTAGATGAAGGTTTCATCCTCTGCGCAACAGTATCTGCACGTTGCATTCTCCACTAAACTTATTATCACCCCTCGACAAGCCCTCTTAGAGTATTCGTCTGTTCTTGCCCAGGTTTGCCCGGAAAATAAATATAAAAGTTTAATAATAACTTCATTTTTATAATCATTCATTTATTTTCATAATTACAATATGGCTTCCTTCAAAGTACTCAACGCCCTTTCCATTTTTGGATGTTGATGGCTTCTACGTCTCCAAATTTTCGCCCCCGATACACTATTTTGCATTCGGGGACAAAAATATATCACAAGAGGGCAAATCGGGTGAATAGGCGTGTGGTCTTTCACTGTGGTTGAGCTTTACAACAAGCTACGTGTGAACGGGCCACAAGAACTCTGATTCGACTCTAAACTTTATCGTTTATCGTTTTTTTGTTCTCGGTTCTCCTTTTAGTTTCCATTTCTTGCTTTGAGATTTGCGCTTCACATCGAATTCGTAAAAACCAGGACGTTTCCTTTGTTTTTAACCAATCCCCACAACACTCAATCCTATTTTCTGCTTTCTGTTCGTCATTTCACGTTTTTGTGTCAAAATTTCGTGAACGATTGTTTTGGGGATTGACAACTCGTCAGCCATCATTTTGAGTGTCAATTTACGGTCTTTAAGAACACAAACCCCAATTCGTTTTCATTTGAACTCGATGTCGACGGATGTCCTGGACGAGAAACTCTTCGGACTTCCCGGAGCCACTTGTTCTTCATAGTTGGTTCCTTCAGATAAATGTCTCCGTAAACTTGTTCTAAATACTTGAAAATTTCACGGTAATTCTTACTTACGTTTGCAAAAAAATTAATTTTGATGCGCTCCTCATCGAATTCGTAAAACCAGGATTCGTCTCCAATGATGACTAGGTTGAGAAAGTTCCCTCTTTCGAGCAATCCTCACAGCACTCAACCATCTTTGTTTTCTGTTCTGGAGTCAAGTTTTTTCGGTACGATTTTCGTACACAATGTTTTCATTTCACGTTTTTGTGTCAAAACTTCGTGAACGATTGTTTTGGGGATTGACAACTCGTCAGTTATCTTGACCGTCGATCTGCGGTCTTTAAGAACACAAACCCGAATTCGTCTTCATCAGAACTCGATGACGATGAGTGTCCAGGACGAGAATCTCTGCGGCCTTTTTAAGTACTTGCTCACAGTTGCCTCCTCCGTAAACTTGTTCCAAAAACTCAAATATTTCACGGCAATTCTTGCCTACATTCGCAAAAAACTTGATGTTGATGCGCCGTTCCTCAATTAGAGAACTGAACATTGATGGGATTGACTACAGTAGTAGTAAAACCTGACGAAGTCTGCAATCTATAAAATAAAGATATAATTCAACGTATTTTCCGGACAAACCTCGTATTCGTTCATCCAATAGATCTGGTTAAAGCTTTCCAGAAGTATATTTGCCTGTCTCAACCCCTGTAGATTGTCCTAGTAACTGGTTTCATCCATATTTATCTTCTTTTCCAGTGTTTTGTCTATTTATCTGATACAACAAAAGAGATCTCTTCTGTTTTAGTCAGATATTTCTTTTCCCTGCGTTCCAGAGTGTTCCATGATCCTATTTGGGGTTTATAAATATGTTTGACAGATAATTTACAGGCACTAAATATTGTTAAAAATGACATTTTTTTTAATTAAGTACTTTGTCTAAAAAAAACACATCGAGTCTTAATTTTAAAACGTTTTATGTTTGACCAATATAACAATTTTAATTCGTATTTCTGCGTAATAATCCAGTGGTGAATTCATTAAAATCAGTAGAGACTCAACTTTTTTTTAAGTAGTTTTATATACCTTTCTATAGTATATTTTTTGTATGTTGTTTTGTTGACTTGCGCCATTGTGGAACAAAATATATTTATACGAAATTACAACAATGATTTTATTTCAGCGACCCCCCAATTTTTTTAATCAAACCCGACACAGATCAGGGTGACTGGCGATTTTAAAAAATAATTTTTTTATCAGTAGAACAAAACGTACTTTTCGAGAGTCATCATAGGATATTTTTATTTATTTCTACAATTTAAATATAATGAAAATTATTTCACGGCGGAGTTTGGTATTTTTTACGTCTTGTTCTATTCAAAAGTAGTAAGCGATTTTTGTACGGATGTTTTGTAATCTCAAAAAATCGCTTTTATTTTCTAAGATCGCACAACTATATTAGTTAATTTAATCTCATATTTTTTCTAGTATTAACTATTGCCATTAACACTCACAGTAATAAATCATAACTTTTTCTAATTCCACAATTTTGGCCAAGTTCACTAATTTTTTTTTTTTTCGAATGAATGAATGATGATATATAATAACGTATGATTGTGTTCCATATAGCACTATATTAAAATTGCATTAACATTTTTTTTGTACAGTACGAAATAACATTTTTTTGCCTTTTTCTCTAATATAATTGATCGAATCTTATTACCAACCAATCGAAAGTCAAAAATCTAGAATATTTAATTTTGAAAATATATGATAAGCAAATTATTGTTTCTAAGATTTTTGTCTTTTCGCAGAAACCGAATAAACCGATTAGTTAAAAAATCAGGACTCACAATTACACATCCTGGTACTTCAAGCCTTCCATGGACTCATATCCGGCTCGAAGGACCAAGAAGTGTAATTGTGAGTGTTGATGACATAGTTAATAATTTTATATTATCCGTTCAAGTTGAATTAATTTCAACATTTCTCGTTATTTTATTTTAACACTAATCGTTGTACTCATTTTATATTGTGCTACAACCCATAGCGTGATACGAGGGTTGATTAAATATAAACTGGAATTTTACCGTGAAAACTTTTATTGTTAAGTTACAGAGCTGAAATTTTTTTTTATATAGTTTCCGTCACGCGTTACACACTTTTGCCACCTCTTCGGATGCATTTTTCGTAAAAATCTCTCGGTTCGTCCATAACCATTCGCTCACGGAGGTTTCTACCGCCGCGTTGCTTTCGAATCGCAGTTCACCAAGTGCCTCTTTCAATGTAGTTGATAAATAATAGTCACGTAGCGACAAATCGGGACTATAAGGAGGCTATTCCAGTGTTTCCCAACCCCATTTTTACAACGTTTCAATATAAAGCGTTGTCTTGCAGCAATATCACACTACGGATTGAATTATTTATATCTGTAAACAGGTTTTATCATGTTTTAAGGATTTTACTATAATAATGAGCGTTCACTTCGTTTAAGTGTAGCAATCGCCTTAATTGACCATTTCTTTTTCCACTTCGTAGACGTGCGTTTACTCCAAAATATAGTGGGGTACCCAAGTCTCGTACGTGGTGAATATTCGGTGCAATAAATTTTCTATTTCCTCTTTATACCCCTACAAAAGATGCAAACTTAGTCTTGGCACCCATTTGGCCGAAAATTTGCTGTAATCGAACCGTTCATGAATAATGTGCTCAATACAACTTACGCTGATGCCCAATCTCGTTCAGTACTGCGTCGGTCTCCCAAAATTAGTTTTTTCTACAGCACTGACGTTATCACCACTACTCGGAACGCCATTCATACACTTGTGTCTTGGAGAATAATTTTCGATAAATTTCCGCGGATTTTACATTATCTTTGACCAAAAATACTTTACGCGGTAGATTCTGGTAGGTACATCTTTCTCGCTCTTAGCTATAAGCGCACTAAAAAGCGAGGTTACGCTTAGAAACAAACCAGTGCAGCCACTTTGAAGACACTAAATTTTCCAGCGTTTTTTCTAAAATTCTAGTTCATATCTGAAACACCCTCGTAATAATTTTCTTCCATTCTTTTTTATTTCTTGCTTTCGCCTTTGACTCCAGAACTCTTATTTCAGTTATTTCTTTTTTTTTTCGTGATCCTGTCAGATTTATATCATTTATTTTGTCCCTTTCTTAATGTCTCAGCTATCTTTGTGTTATTAATCTAATAATTTTGCTAATTTCTTGTACATCATGCAGGTTTTTTATTTCTTGTTTTTTGTACTTCTCCATACGTCCTCCTCTTCTTTCTAATAGTTCCACAAAACTGAAAATAGATCGTAGCAAGACCAAACTTATCACCTATCTATGCCTATAGCGTGGTAATCATGTTTTCCTATGCCTTCCAGTCATTTTTGTTTAGCATTCTTGATTCTGGCATTATTTCTAAGTGTCCCAACCATTCCAGTCTTCTGAATCTTTTAATTTTACTAATTTCTTAATCATCAAATAGATTTTATAGTTCCTGGCTTGTCCTTCTTCTCCATACGTCCTCCTCTTCTTTCTAATAGTTCTACAAAACTGAAAATAAATCGTAGCAAGACCAAACTTATCACCTATCTATGCCTATAGCGTGGTAATCATGTTTTCCTATGCCTTCCAGTCATTTTTGTTTAGCATTCTTGATTCTGGCATTATTTCTAAGTGTCCCAACCATCCCAGTCTTCTGGATCTTTTAATTTTACTAATTTCTTGTTCATCAAATAGATTTTATAGTTCCTGGCTTGTCCTTCTTCTCCATACGTCCTCCTCTTCTTTCTAATAGTTCTACAAAACTGAAAATAGATCGTAGCAAGACCAAACTTATCACCTATCTATGCCTATAGCGTGGTAATCATGTTTTCCTATGCCTTCCAGTCATTTTTGTTTAGCATTCTTGATTCTGGCATTATTTCTAAGTGTCCCAACCATTCCAGTCTTCTGGATCTTTTAATTTTGCTAATTTCTTGTTCATCAAATAGATTTTATAGTTCCTGGCTTGTCCTTCTTCTCCATACGTCCTCCTCTTCTTTCTAATAGTTCTACAAAACTGAAAATAAATCGTAGCAAGACCAAACTTATCACCTATCTATGCCTATAGCGTGGTAATCATGTTTTCCTATGCCTTCCAGTCATTTTTGTTTAGCATTCTTGATTCTGGCATTATTTCTAAGTGTCCCAACCATTCCAGTCTTCTGGATCTTTTAATTTTACTAATTTCTTGTTCATCAAATAGATTTTATAGTTCCTGGCTTGTCCTTCTTCTCCATACGTCCTCCTCTTCTTTCTAATAGTTCTACAAAACTGAAAATAAATCGTAGCAAGACCAAACTTATCACCTATCTATGCCTATAGCGTGGTAATCATGTTTTCCTATGCCTTCCAGTCATTTTTGTTTAGCATTCTTGATTCTGGCATTATTTCTAAGTGTCCCAACCATTCCAGTCTTCTGGATCTTTTAATTTTGCTAATTTCTTGTTCATCAAATACTTTTTATAGTTCTTGGCTTGTCCTTCTTCTCCATATGTCTTTCGTCCTTTCCTGAAAGAAAATCTTGGCAAGACCAACCAGTATGATATCAGCCCAGCCTACCCAATTTTTTATCTATGCTATTATTTCACTTTACCCCTAATTCATAAGCATTCATCACTATTTTGTTGTCTCCTTCTTCATTTTGAGCAAGTACTAATTCAAGAATTGAGAATGGGGAATATAAATAAAAAAAATTCAGCGCTGTAGCTTGAGATCTACTTAGACCAAACATGAACTACTTTTATTCTCCCCAGAAAAAGTGGCAAAACATCTATTAGGACTTAAGTTATTCGATTGAAATTTCTGATTCAAAAATCAATTCCAAATTCATCCATCACTTTTTTTGTTTACATTTCAATTATCAAAACAGAAAGATTGATCCTGATTTTTTTGAAACAGTTAAGATTGTTTTTAATTCTTGTAAAAATACAAAAAACCATTATCGAACTATAAAAATTTGTAAAAGATTTTTTTGGAATCATCACACAGAAGTCAAGAGAATATAGAATTGATTTTAGTCCTTTTAAATGTCCTTGTAACTATATGGAGCAAAAAAAAAATTTTTGTATCATTTCAAAAATAGGAAACCTATTTAAAAAAATAATTAGGAACCGTGTATATGAAAAACCATGAAATTAAAAAAAAAAGATTTTAATTCACTCTTTTGTACTTGAAATTTTGATCTTTTTCTAAAATAATTTATTTTCCTTCTCGTTTTTAGATTCAGTTTTCCATGTAAATTTTTTTATTGTAGAATTAGAATATTCACTAACTTTGTAACCATATAGTCAAAGGCTAAATTACCGATAAAAAAGAAGAAGTTATTTAACCTTGTTATAATATACATAAAATTGGTTTATTCGGTATACTTGATTGGTTGTTTTCACTCGAATTCTCTAGAATCTCTTGCACGCATTTTTTTTAATATAGTTTCTAATATAGAACACTTTCACACTCTGCTGCCTAGGTTATATTATATATTGTACGTTTAATATTTAGTCTAATCTCAGTGTCATTTATTTTTTTTTTACAAAATGCATGTTTTTCGTTGCAATGCATTAAAATCAATTTTCTAAATCTGCCAATGGATTTTTATAATTATAATGGGTGCAGGAATTACATGAGAACTGAACGGTTATCCACTTATTCACCATTATTCGTCACTAAAGATGAACAAACTAACCTTTTTGTTATACACGGAATTATAAAATGTACAAGGTCACTTTCGGAAGTATTTACGGCGATTTTGCTTATTCAATTTTTTAATTCAAACACGTTTTTTTTTAAAAACAACCCCAGTGCAGAGTACTTTGCATTTTTTAACGGACAGATTCACAAAACAAAAGGGTAAAAAGTAGGAATTTCTGAGCAGTAACAAAGTGAGAGCCGCTGCAAAATTTTCTAAACAAAAATTATGAATGAAAAATGAAAATTTCTTTACGTGCAGGGGAAAAATGCGTTCTGAAAAGTGCATCTATATCTTGGGGGTTTTCGAAGTGGCCGAAAACGAATATCATGACCTGCTATCCGGGATGGATAGTTTAAACGTCACCTCCTGGAGACCAGTGGAGATTCGTTATGAAATTGGTCTAACCTAACATAACTTGTCATACAAGGTCACTTTTGGAAGTATTGCGTCCATGTCCTAGGGGTTTTCGAAGTCGCTAAAACGACTATCATGAAGGCGATGACCTGCGGCGTACCTGGTGTCCATGATAGTTGGTTTATATTCGTCTCCTGGAGGTAATGAAATTGGCTAGGTTAGGTTAGGTGGCTATTCTGAGGATTTCGAAATCGCTAAACGCGATTTGTACGACGACAATCACCTGGTACTGATATCGTTTAAATAAGCTCGAAAAGAGTTTATTTATTATAAGTGAAATGTCTTTTTGCGGGAATCAATGCAACCTAAATCCCAATGTTGGCGATGGGAACTGAAAAAACTGCAGGGTCGCTTTCAAAAGTTGTGGATGCATCAATTGTATACATATTTGAAATTATTTTACCAAAGAAACCGCAAACGACGAAAATGAAAACACTAAATAATAAGGCAGTAAAAAAAATGAACATTGAATTATTGTTTCGCCATTTTTCGTAAAATGAACTAGTTATACTTGAAAACCTCAATAATGAGATCCTCGTATACTTTTTTATGTCGTGATACTTGCATCCAGCTACCTCGAAAACCCCCTGGATGTATATCTCCAAGAGACGACCTATAAACTATCCTCCTAGGCCACCAGGTACCTCGCAGATCATTGCCGTCGAGATATTCGTTTTCAGCGATGTTAAAAACCCCAGGATGTATATATATTTGAACAATTTCATAATGAATTTCCACGGAACTCCTGGAGACAACTTAGTCCTCGGTCTCGTATTAAATGCTGTATGCGGCGTCCGACTTGAGCGTAGACGTTCCGATCGACGTCTGAACGCCAGGCACGGCGTCAGAGGTTAATACATCTCATGCGCTAACGACGAAGCCTTCAGGAGACAGCTTGTACAACCCGGTCACTGGGTACCTCGCAGGTCATTGCCGTCTTTATATTCGTTTTCAGCGACCTTGAACACTTCCAGGATGTATATATTTGAACAATTGCAACGGGGCTCCAGTATACGGCGTAAGTGTCGGCCACCCTGGGCACCAGATACTTTCTGACGTAGTATTTGTGTTCAGCGACCTTGAAACCTAGAAAATTTTCCATTCCAGATGCGCTTTTCGAAACGCATTTTTCCCCTGGACAAACGCAATTTCTTATTCAAAATTTTCGTTTACAGTTTCATGAGTTTTTCCCGAATCGAATGCACTTTGTTTCAACTGAAAATTCCTAAATTTCGTACTTTATTTCCGCGACTAACAATCAAATCAAAATAAAAAATAAATCATTAGAATGGAATATGATTTGGTATGAAGAAAAAAAAATGATTTAAAGAATTTTATTAAAAATTGTTTGTTTATCCTAATTGACGTTCACTGTATTTAACTAATTAATAAGGAAGGGTTTAGTGATGTCATACAAGCATGCGCAAAATGATTTGACGTAATCTAACTTGAAATTTAATCAACGCTTCTACATTAATAACTAATAGTTTCCACAGGTTTTTTTATTTATCATTTTATGGTTATCAAATCGTTTAAATGAAAATATTAACGCTTCTAGAAGATCCTGCTTTGGTTTACTAGAAAAAAATTAAACCACAGTGTCAAATCAGTTTAATCAGGTATAATTCGAATTCGAATCAGTTTTCGTGAAATAAATATTCATAAAGTAGATTAAACGTGATATAAAAATTATTATTTATCGAAGAACTAACAGAAAATCGAAGCAGCGTTATACAATTTTATACAGGTAAGAACTATTTAATTATTCATACGGCTTTAATTTGTTTAATCGACAACAAGATAAATTCAGAACAAACTTAAAGTATAAATTGAAAAAGAAAAAATAATTCCTGCACTAATTTTCCTAATTTTATTCATTTCCACTTGAATTATTTAATTTTCGTAATGACACTGAGATAGAAATGACACTCTGCCAGAAAATTTTTTATAAAAAATTATATATTTAATTATTGTTATTTTATACAATGATTTTGGTAATTAAATAATTTAAATCACTGAATATTAATAGCGGGTAATAAGTGGCGTAACTTAATTTTATGTAATTGACTGCATTATTGAAGATTGTAACATGCTAATCAGTCTGTTTTTTTTTTATTTATTGTGGGTCAATGGTAACTGCAGTCTAGTGCTGAACTCTGGTTCATATCTTCCCTTTTTATTCCAGTTATCCAAAAGCTTCAACACTATAGTGATAATACTTTCAAAAAACGAAGTTTAAAAATTTTAATTTGGTTTTCACTTAAGATTTACCACCATTCCAGTGGCACTCGAATGGGCGAGATGGAATGAATAATAGACCGTTATTCTTATCAACTGGACAGAATTGATCACTGGAATAGTACTGTACAGTCTAGGTTTACATTATTCTAGTAATATTCCAACGTTGGACTGGAATGGGAGACCTGGAATGAATAATAGACCGTTATTCCTATCAACTGGACAGAATTGATCACTGGAATAGTACTGTACAGTCTAGATTTGCATTATTCTAGTAGCAATCCAACGTCAGACTGGAATTATACGAATTGGGCTAAAAGGACGAGCTGGAAAGAATAATAGACTGTCATTTCAGTCAACTGGATATAATTAATCACTGGAATAGTACTGTCCAGTCTAGGTATACATTATTCTAGTAGTATTTCAACGTTGGACTGGAATGGGCGAAAGGAATGAATAATAGACCATCATTCCTATCAACTGGACAGAATTGATCACTGGAATAGTACTGTCCAGTCTAGGTTTACATTATTTTGATAGTATTCCAACGTTGAACTGGAATAATGTGAATTGGGCTAAAAGGACGAGCTGGAAAGAATAATAGACTGTCTTTCCAGTCAACTAAACATAGTTGATCACTGGAATAGTACTGTACAGTCTAGGTTTACATTATTTTAGTAATATTCCAACGTTGGACTGGAATGGGAGACCTGGAATGAATAATAGACCGTTATTCCTATCAACTGGACAGAATTGATCACTGGAATAGTACTGTACAGTCTAGATTTGCATTATTTTAGTAATATTCCAACGTTGGACTGGAATGGGAGACCTGGAATGAATAATAGACCGTTATTCCTATCAACTGGACAGAATTGATCACTGGAATAGTACTGTACAGTCTAGATTTGCATTATTCTAGTAGCAATCCAACGTCAGACTGGAATAATACGAATTGGGCTAAAAGGACGAGCTGGAAAGAATAATAGACTGTCATTTCAGTCAACTGGACATAATTAATCACTGGAATAGTACTGTCCAGTCTAGGTATACATTATTCTAGTAGTATTTCAACGTTGGACTGGAATGGGCGAAAGGAATGAATAATAGACCATCATTCCTATCAACTGGACAGAATTGATCACTGGAATAGTACTGTCCAGTCTAGGTTTACATTATTTTGATAGTATTCCAACGTTGAACTGGAATAATGTGAATTGGGCTAAAAGGACGAGCTGGAAAGAATAATAGACTGTCTTTCCAGTCAACTAAACATAGTTGATCACTGGAATAGTACTGTCCAGTCTAGGTTTACATTATTTTGATAGTATTCCAACGTTGAACTGGAATAATGTGAATTGGGCTAAAAGGACGAGCTGGAAAGAATAATAGACTGTCTTTCCAGTCAACTAAACATAGTTGATCACTGGAATAGTACTGTACAGTCTAGGTTTACATTATTTTAGTAATATTCCAACGTTGGACTGGAATGGGAGACCTGGAATGAATAATAGACCGTTATTCCTATCAACTGGACAGAATTGATCACTGGAATAGTACTGTACAGTCTAGATTTGCATTATTCTAGTAGCAATCCAACGTCAGACTGGAATAATACGAATTGGGCTAAAAGGACGAGCTGGATAGAATAATAGACTGTCATTTCAGTCAACTGGACATAATTAATCACTGGAATAGTACTGTCCAGTCTAGGTATACATTATTCTAGTAGTATTTCAACGTTGGACTGGAATGGGCGACCTGGAATGAATAATAGACCATCATTCCTATCAACTGGACAGAATTGATCACTGGAATAGTACTGTCCAGTCTAGGTTTACATTATTTTGATAGTATTCCAACGTTGAACTGGAATAATGTGAATTGGGCTAAAAGGACGAGCTGGAAAGAATAATAGACTGTCTTTCCAGTCAACTAAACATAGTTGATCACTGGAATAGTACTGTACAGTCTAGGTTTACATTATTCTAGTAATATTCCAACGTTGGACTAGAATGGGAGACCTGGAATGAATAATAGACCATCATTCCTATTAACTGGACAGAATTGATCACTGGAATAGTACTGTACAGTCTAGGTTTACATTATTCTAGTAATATTCCAACGTTGGACTGGAATGGGAGACCTGGAATGAATAATAGACCGTTATTCCTATCAACTGGACAGAATTGATCACTGGAATAGTACTGTACAGTCTAGATTTGCATTATTCTAGTAGCAATCCAACGTCAGACTGGAGTAATACGAATTGGGCTAAAAGGACGACCTGGAATGAATAATAGACCATCATTCCTATCAACTGGACAGAATTGATCACTGGAATAGTACTGTCCAGTCTAGGTATACATTATTCTAGTAGTATTTCAACGTTGGACTGGAATGGGCGAAAGGAATGAATAATAGACCATCATTCCTATCAACTGGACAGAATTGATCACTGGAATAGTACTGTCCAGTCTAGGTTTACATTATTTTGATAGTATTCCAACGTTGAACTGGAATAATGTGAATTGGGCTAAAAGGACGAGCTGGAAAGAATAATAGATCGTCATTACTGATGTATTTAGGTAGATTCTTGTACTATCTTCTAGAGGAAACATTATAAGAAGTTTAATTTATATTAGTCTCCGAAAATGAACAGAAAATTTAAAAAAAATTAATAGAATTTATTCAAAAACTACAAATGTAGAACACTACGGATGTCATTGAAGTAGATGTTCACCAGTAACGTCTTGGCAACATCCTAATCTTAAATAAAACTGCTGCTTTCCAATTTATTAAGCACCTTGTGTTTGACACCCATGTGTTCGTTAGGTTTTGTGACAAGTGTCAAATTTAATAACATTTCACAAATTTGTTTAATTGTTGCCGTGTTAGAAATACAAGATACCTGATTAGATGAATAAAATATAAACAAGCACTTGTTTGAAATTATACTTTTTACTATATAAACCCTCATAAGCCCTTTTGTAGTCTTCTTCATTAAGTAGTAATGCATATTCCCAATTCGTCTCCGAATTCAGTCATATAAAAAAATTTTGTTCTATTCGTTCTCTTAAGTCAAATCAAAAAGTCTAATAGTGTAAGTTCAGTTGATTGCGCTGATCATTCTATCGATAGGCAAGTTACTGCCTGTTATTTTCGTAATCAATCATTTCTAAAACTGTTATTTCATACATTTACGTTATTCTAACAAATTTTTACAACTAAACTCTTTAAAATATTTTTTCTACAACCGTGCGTACTTTAAACACACTTACGAGAGCGTAAAACTTTAATTCAGTACTTAAGGAAACATACTTTAAGAAGTGGTACGTAAAAAACGTATTATTAAGGTCTCCGTTGTGTATTGTCTAAAGTACGAGGTTCACATGCTGGTGGTCCCAGGTTCAAGTCGTGCTGATGCAATTTTTTTAATGTTATAAAGAATTTCTATAATAATTTCATCTTAATCGTTGCAATAAACTTGAAAACTACCATTTTTGAATAGAGAATGAAGATATATTTCAAACAATATATCACAAACCTTTCCCATTTATAAATTGGGGGTTGTAATTATCATTCGAAGAGGGTTGAAGATAGGGTTCGCATTTTCACGTTCATTAATGTTAATTTAAAATTCAAATTCGACCTCTACGTTAAAATTTATCGAGTCGTTAGTGGTATTCACACTGAAATGCACTATTTGACCTAACACTACACCAACACTCACAATTACACTGTCTGCCTCGCGTTTCTTTAATTAAGTTATCATCTTCAGACACTGGAAGTGAGCAGACAATGTAATTATGAGTGTTGGTGAAGTGATAGAGTACACAGTGTGTTTCAGTAGTCCATAACCAAAATAAAATCATTTAGCTACGCCACTGATTTAACCCAACGGAAACTAAAAATACTTAAATAATGATTATTCTTGTAGAGTGTCTAATGTGTGAATAAATATATGATATAAATTGTGTTGTGGATCAGCTATTACGAAATTACTAACAAACTGTTTTTTTCTTTTTCTTTTCTTGTTAACTCGGTTGGCCGGCTACCGTAGGCTTTGTGGAGTGCTAACCCTCTCGTCACACACAAACACACCCCCTCTGCGCCAAATTCCTCGACTAACGAAAATATATCGGATGCGCCGGACCAACTTCAAAAGGGTAGCGGTATGTCTAACAAATTACATCACTAACATCGATTCACTTTTTTTTTGTCATCTTTGTATACTAAAATTAACTTAAAAAAATACAGTCGTATCAGCTAAAGCTTATTAAATATGTGAGGTTAGAGGAAATTTTTGATTGTTTGAAAATAAAGTGATTTGGCTGATATTTACTGTATTCAAATTCTTTAATTTGTAATCTAACTTTCTAGATTCTTAAATGAGTGTGTTAAGTACCTTTAAATATATAGATTAACGACGTTTTATTTTCGGCAGCAAAAGTGAGACGTCTTAAAACATAAGAAACCAGTTGCCAACTAAATGTCGCACATGTAATCCAAAACCGTCACTATACAAAAAAAAATAAATTCAAAGGAGAGACGATTAAGAAATTCAATTCGGATATTTTTAATAATTACCCACAAATTAAATATATTTTGGTAGTGTAATGGTTCAAACTACGAGATATGATAATTGAGTAAAAACAAAAATATTTTTTATTGTTTTTTTTGTGTATAGAAATAGAAATTGAGAAAATCAGAAAACTTCGATACGAACCGATAATGATGTCGTGTAGACTAGGTAACTAACTATTAATTTTCTTTAAATTTTCATCCGGAAAAAATGTTTTGTAATACACATCAATTTCCTCATTTCCAGATTGATTTATTCTTATTTCAGTTAACTTAACTGCTTCTCGTTAAGATTTTTTTGGAAATCTTCAGACTCAAGTGCTAATTTTTTCAAAAATCGCTATAGGATAGTTCGTTGACATTGTAGGGATTGTTTATAGTTCTGAACATAAATGAGGCCAGATGTCAAATATTTTGAAATCGATTACATAATGAACAGAATCATTTTCATTCTGTGTATGTCGTGTAATAGTTTTTATTTTGAAATTCGCCAAGGTATACATATACATGGAAAATATAAACAATTTCTAGATTATCATCATTGAAAGTCTCAGATATTTTATAGCGATACAGTATTTCTACTATTTTTTTACACTCACGTTTTATTTTCACTGTTAGATAGATTCTCAATTGGCATTGCATCTTTGAATAACACATAGATATTTGTATCTCCACTAACAATCAAGTGCTCGGACTTTTGCACTTAGCAACTTTTTTTAAAATGATTCGAGCATATTCTCACTATTCAAACAATCAACTTGTAAACATTTACCGTGTTGGAGGTTAAGTTGTCTTTCTCCGCAAACTTTTTTTCATTCGCTAAGTAATCTTATATCTTTTGTTTGAAACTAATATCTTTACCTCTACAATTCGTATTGTTATTTGTGCATGAAGGTACAGAACAAGAAGGCATTTTAATTTTAATAACCACTCTATATACTCAATGTAAATAAATATGAATCAGTCAGCTGATGACAGCCAATATGGCGGAAAGTGGGACTGCGCAGTAGTGGTTGTAAATTGGTCTTCGGTAAGAACACACCTTGCAGTCGTTACATCGTAGAACAAATTTAGCTTGAAAACCAAAATTCAAAAATTTTCGTAGAGTGACGTCTTAGGAGTACACGTGCAATGTTTATTTATATTCTTAATTTGTTTGTTGCGATTCAATTTTTGAAAATACAGAATTTCATTCATAAATTGCTATAAATATGATGCCCTTTCCATGATCATACAATTGCTGCCGTCTAATGTCTATTAAAATTAAATTTAAAAGCACTTAACAAAGTATTAACTGTCGAAATTAGATCCAAATTTTGAAATTTATTATGAAATAAATACTCTTAGCTTTCCGAATCTCACATACGAAATATAAATTGTAATTTTGGATTTATTTTTGGCTTCCTACACTTTGTAGGGAGGATAGCATTTATCCAATTTAATAAGTAATTTACTAATATCTTTTCTTTGTCTAAAATAATATTTTTGGTACGCACTTTTTAATAAAACTGCAATATCGAAAAATTGATTGTTAAATCAAACCCAACTTGCCACAGCGAACCTTATACAAGCTCGATACTCTTCAAAAGGAGGTGGAATTGTGAGGTTATGTGGGATTTTTAACTCCTAAAACCCCTCGTACTACTTATCAAATAATATAACGAAACCACCAGAAGGTATTACATCATACTGTTCAAACTTATGTTGGTGTATCTATTAGATCTGTCTGTTTTTGAGTTATCTTTGTCACCAAATTAGATAGAATGTTCCAGGCTTTCTTACTAACTGCCATTTTATGAAAGATGATTTCTGGTGATAGTAAATTTCCAATTTATTGCTTGGTTGCTCAGCCTTCGTTAACAGGCATAAAAGGTGTGCTCTATATTATATTATGTTGGTTTAAATCGATTAAAATATGCAGTGGAATATCCATTCCCTGTTGATAGTTGCAGCAGGTGACAATTTATCTAATATCTTGAGGCGTACAATTTGCGCTTCTAAATTTAACTTATTTAATTATTGTCTTTCTACTCTTAAGGATGTAATACGTTAAGTTTCTTTTTCATTCAGGTCTTTCCTCCAAAATTAACTCAATTTCTTTTAATATTTTCTTGAGGTAGCACCTCGTGTAGTTTCTTATTTCTATATATTTATTATTTTTTCCTCACTTTTCCTTCTCACATTTTCCAACCACCTTAGTTGATGGTATATTCAATTTCGTTTATTTTGTAACGTTTTGTACATCACCAACGTTGTCAAGAGTAAAAAACAAAAATCACTACAATAATGATGCAAAATCTTATTAAAGAGTAAATGGAAAAAGATGTTTTCATTTGTGAAAGATAGTAATAAATCACATTAAATAACATTTAATAAAATCCTTGCGTACTAGTGGTACCCATTTAATTGAAATCTCATTTTCTTGTTGTACAAAATGTATACAACAAAAATTTTCTCTAAATCATTTCGATTAACTGCAGTATACTCAAATTGTGAAAATATTTGATCATTTCATTATGTTGTGTTTACAACGCTACACAACAAACTTACAAATATTTTTTTGAGATATTTTATTATCATGATACTGTACATTTTTTAAACTTCAGTGGTCTACCCTGTAAAAGTAATTTAATGAAAATTTTCACAAACCAAATGATAATTTGTTGATAGTGACACAGAAAATTTTATTTTCAATAATAAAACTTTAAATTCATAATTCTAAACAATTTAATAGTTTAAAACATTTTCTTAAGAAGTCTGTTACCAAATAAAATAAAAGGTCCTATCCTGTTCATTTTTTTTGTTAATAGCCAAAGTATTTAAACAAATTCTGTCACAAATATCCAATCAAATACAAATAATTGATTAGTAATCAATCAATAAGTTTTTTAGCTAAATTTAGCTACGTTCATCAAGTTTTTTTTATAGTGGTAAAATTATTCCAAAGCTTTTCCAACTTTTTCATGTCATTTTTATAGACCGAATTTTAATTGGCTTCTATTTCAGAACTACTTTTCTGATTTCTTCAATATTTCTTCCCTTGAAGCAATTTTTTCAGGTCTTAAAACAACGGGTAGTCACTGGGGAACGAATCAGGAGAATACGGTGGTTGCAGTTGCAATTCAGAGTTTATTTAATTGTATTGGACCATCGTTTGTATCGACTTATGAAACGGTACATTATCTTGGGATCGTATAGTAGTCAAAAATCTGCTTCGACAATTTTTTTTCCATTGTTTGAAAAAACTCAGGTTCAGTCTAAACCAATAGACGATTAAAGATTCAATAGCTGTCATTTGGAGAATTTTTTTCTGATCAAAAGACAACTGGTGGTCGCTGGGGGACGAATCTGTAAAATATGGTGGTTGAAGTTCCAATTCAGAGTTCATTTAATTAAATTTAACTAAAGTTTGTATCGACTTATGACATGGCACATTATCTTGATCGATATGGGCTTGTATAATAGTCAAAATTTTCCTTCGACAATTTTTTTTTCGTTGTTAGAACAAAAATCAGGTTCGGTCTAAACCAACAGACGATTTAAGGTTCAATAGCTGTTATTCGGAGATTTTTTTCTGGTCTAAAGACACCTGGTAGTCGCTGTGGTTCGTATCTGGAAAATATTGTGGTTGTAGTAGCAATTCAGAGTTCATTCAATTGCATTTGACCATAATTTGTATAGACTTACGACGATATGGGGTCACATAATGGTCAAGCTTTTGACTCGAAGCAATTTTTTTTAAATTTTTCCGAAAAACCATGGTTCAATCTAAACCAACAAACGATTGGAGGTTCAATATTTGAGAGGTGTAGTTTGAAAAATACTGTTTAAAGTGAAAATTATAAAAATAAGATTTGTGGTGACCTCCATCCGTCACTTATTGTTTATTGGTATATTTGATGAGTAAAAAATCCCAATTTGAAGTGCCCTTTTGAAACTCCTGTACCATTAAAAATATTTTAATTCGTAAAATCAAATTAAATATATTTTTGATGTAAAATGGTGGTAATTTGGCGCAATATTCTGTCGTTTTTTTTTAATCGGCAATTTTAGTTTTATAGGAGCAATAAGATACGAGGGTTATGCAAAAAGTTTTGATATCTAACAAATAATCAACTTTTTTTGAATTATTTGCAGTATTGCCTCTCAAATCACCTGGGGGCATAATACTCTTGATTTTTGATTATAAATAATTGAAGTGCGTATCAAAAAATTCTTAGACTGTTCTGCGAAGTACAAACCATTTTCGAGAGTGCCAACAATATTTTTAGAAAAATTTCCTATAATAATAATCGATGAAAAGTTTGTTTTTTTCTTGAAAAAAATATTGATAGATGTCAAATTGAGACTAGAAAATTCTATTTTAGGATTTAGTTAAAAATCTGTTTGCTATATATCTTGCAGCATGAGTCAGTGTTGCTTGACATCTTGTCGCTGCTTAAAATATCGGTGGTGGAATATGTAAAACAAAAAAACTTGAAATTGATTATTTTTATTGGAACGCACAAAAAAGTGGACGCATATTCCCTGTCGAGAAAATAATCTCCCCACTTTGATCGTTGTTTTTTTTTTATATATATTTGTACTTATTAAATTTTCTTGGACAGGCAATACACATAAGAATTTTGTTTCTTTCTAAATACAAGTTAGTCCAGACGCTGGCTACATAAATTCGTCGGATATTCTTCTTCTTCTTTCAAATTAGATTAGTACAAATTCCACATCCCGCTATATATAAGACCAGAATAGTAAGAAGTACAAAATGAAAACATTTAAAAATTGAATGGAACTGGAAAAGTTCAGAATCTTCTTAAAATAACTTCCATGTACCAGTGTGTACTCTCAAAAATTCATCTCCCAAAAGCCCCTATCAAAAATCCCCACTAAAAAATTCTATTAATCACAAAATGAATAATAGGGCCCTTGCAAACTTTTTTATACCTTAATTACGTTTAGTATATCGTTCTTCATCATTAGTTAATAAAAAAAAATTAATTTAAATACCTAAATGACGCGCCAAAACGCATTTCCTGTCACATGACTGAGTGTGACGTTGTATGACGTAGAAAGTAAGTAAACAGACTTAAGTGAGGTTAGAACTAAATACAGTTTAAATGGAGTTGGTATTAAAACACCAAATAAAGTTTTCCTCGAAAGGAAAAGCGACGAAAACAATGGTTTCAAGATATAAAAGAAGGGATTATGCAAGCCTCAAAGCTGGCAGCCCAGTATATGTTTCTGAAGACCATTTCAATGTAAGTTTTATCTATTGGTATTTAAAAAATGTTAACTTATTGTTATTTTTTAATGTAGTTAGGAAAATTATATGATGTGGAAACTAACATAATACAAAAAAAAGTTCAATCGGACAAATGTGATGATAATGACGTTACTATGAGAAAGTCCAATTTGTAGTACTTCCTAATCTGCTTTTACTCCACGTATTTCAGCCAAAGTGAATAATTGATTATTAGAAAAGAACGTAGCAACCATGAATGCATCTATTTTAGGTAGATTGTTCGATCTTGCCTCGATAAATACTATTTCGGTCATCATTTCAATTAGAATAGTTTTTTAAACCCTTACAACAAGACAAATCGCACTAAACAACCAATTACCTCCACTCTTTACAACAGAATGGCGTTTGAAAGGCGACACGCGGCGACTACGTTTACTTACTTTCTACGTCACAACCGCAGTAACCAATAGAAACATGTTTTTTGTCACGTGTTATTATTAAAATTTTTAAATATGTTAAATACCCAAATTACCGACCACTGCAAGGAACCTATTACGAAACCTCAATTAGTAGAAATTGGATTTTTTTGGTTGCGAATTATACTCCAGAAAATAGCCCAAAAACACTAATTTTAGTAATGATTTTAAAATAAATCTCACTGGGAGGAAAAGCGATTTTATATTTCCGATAAGTTTGAAAATATGTTTGTTTTTCAACTTTAACGTCTCGTACTTCATAAGCTCACATGAAGACGGAGATGATAAGAAATTCAAAAACAAATAAACGAATCTGAAAGTCTGAAAAATAATACAAAAACACTTTTCCTAAAAAATATTGAATGGATAATTTAAAAATATTTTGGTATTTTATCAACTTTAACGCCCTGTACTTCATAAACTTACTTGAAGGTGAGAATGATGAAAATTAAAATTTATCAAAACATCCGGATCAACGGGACTGTTGGAAGTGTACTGTTTCGTTAATCAAAATACAGAGTGATCAATTTTAACATGTCTGTATAATATCCAAGTATATTTTACGTTGTTGTCAGTTTTATAATATTCGTAGATACCAAGAAAATTATAATCTTAGTAATATTTATTTGTTTATAGGAAGTACTGGTGGATATTTAAATTTGTACGAACATATTCACTTTGTATTTGATTATTAAATTATATCCGTCGATATTACAGGGTTTGCATCTCGACTAAAGTGGTAAGGTAGGTAATTAAGTGACTTAAAAATAGATTTAATAATTTTATTAGGCTTATTGAGAATAATTTAGAGTTAACTATTTTTTTTTTTTCAAAAAAAAATCATTTTTAAATATAAATCTTCATAGTATGGAGATTTTAAAAAGTGCCTTTTAGTTAACTGATATTTATTCTTGATAATTCTTTGAAAAAATGATCAAAATATTACCCTTTTTATATATATATATATATATATTTATATGTATGAAAATGTATGAAATTCTTTATTATTTTGTTTTATTAGATATAAGCGAAACTTGTTTGGGGGCTCAAGGTCATTTTAGCCGAATTGTTGCAATAAACAGAGTGATAAGTTTAGTTTCATTTAAAAAAAAATACAAAATGAATAGTCAAATTTTAGTTATAGTCTTTAAATACGGTGTTTTTAACCTCTTATATACCACATGGCTCATCGGAAAAAATTTTGGCAACAAACTCAACAAAGAAAATATTTACACAAATTTTTTTTTGTTATGAATAATAATTTGCAACTATGTGATAAAAAAGGACATAATATTAGTTCCAATAGATAGCAAAGATATTTTCAAAAATTTTTTATCTATAACAATTTCTAGTTTTATTTCAAAGTCAAGGTAACCAAAAAGTTGTAACCTCTATCGAAGAATTTCCAAAAATTATATCCTCCAAGTGACCAATTATATTTTCTACGTTCAAATTTTCACTTAAAGTCTCCGCTACGTACTTCTTTCTTGTTTTACATGACGGGTTTCATATTTTGGTCACTCAGTCCTCGTTAAAACATTTTTATGGGTTAAATTGATTAAATTAATGTTGGTTAAGTTAAGTTAGGTTAGAGAATCTTTCTCCTTTAGTTGTTTCCATTCATTTTCTATTTTTTATATCTCCATCTTCATTTTCTTCACCTCTTTCATTAGAAGCTTGAATTGGTACGACCCATCATTCACTTGGTGTGATATGTTTGATGTTCTACTACATCCACTCCTTCCATATATTTATTATAAGTTGTTACAATATTAGGACAACTGATGTAGATATAACTTTTTATTTTGTGTCAAATCTTTCTATTTTTAAGTTTAACACTTTTAATTGTTGCTTCATTTTCTTCACAGGAACAACGTCTCTTTTTTTGTCATCTATTGAAGTAAGACCAGGAAACCTCTTTGTTTGAACTGTAAATCAAAAACTCCTCATTTGTGTAGCCTGAACAAATAATTTTGTTGAGAAAACCACTTATCAAAAAATATCAGATAATTGTTATTGGGTGGAACAAACTTATTGATATTTAGGACTACATTTGAACTTTTTCCGGTGTAAATTTCAAAATTATGAATTAGACCAGTGGCATCACATAACACATAAATTTTATATCCCCATTTATGTTTTGTTGGGGTCGGACTATCCCATTGAAGGAGAAAATCAGTTCATCAATATATAAAACTTGTTGCATCAGTTTGGCTCTGATATTTCTCAATAAGGATTCCATCAAAGATCTTATTTTAAAAAGTCGATCCACATTATTTGGATTAGTTTTAGAATTGTCGTTCTTATGAAGATTCATTTTCATCTGTTACAATTCAGGTTATCAGCAATTTGTGCCATCTTCGTTGCTTGAACCCAATATGTACGGTATTGGGACATATGGAACCCAATACTGTCCTTTCATTTGTTCATGGTTCGTGATAAACTAAAAATGGACAAATACAAACATAAATTTAGAAATTGTCTCATCTCACATCTCCCTGGAGCTATCTTCCTCCTTTACTTCCTATTCAAATGATAATTTTACTTTCTTTTGCATCATTATTTCTTTCTTTTACATTTTCTTCGTCTCTATCATTAGGAGATTCATTTTCATTATTAAATAACTTTGATTCATTAGATTCTGGATCATAATCAGAGTCAATACATATCATCACTATCCTTAAAGCAACTATCATTGCTTGCATGAAGAGGAACAGGGTTATATTTTTCCTTCATCATTTCTTCAACTGTAAAAAAATACAAAAAATTTATGTTATACTGACAGATGTGGAACTCTTGTAATCCGTTGTATCAGAAAACACCAATTTTTAATATTTATATTTATACCACAATTTTTTAATGCTTGTATCGAATATGAGATAGTGGTATACAAGCGGTTAAACCATGTTTGTATTTTTAACTGATAATGAATTTTATAGAAATTTTTGTTTTTTTGGGTGAACAAAATTCACCAAAAAATATTATTTTAATTTGTTTATTTTTTCATATAAATTTGACTATTCTGTTCGCATCTCGAAATTAAATTTACAGTTAGATCTGATATCTAAGATCAATTTTAATATGGAAATAAGTTGGCTTCCGTCCAGGATATTTGTATTAAATAAAAAAAAGCAATAATTTTTCGTTTTAATTTTAAAAAATACTCTCGATCTGAATCAAACGAGTGCAATAAAGATATATTGAGCCATGTGCAATTTGTTAATATCTTTGGGACGTTTATTAAACAAAAAAGTAATCTCTATACTTTTATTTTGTACTTAGAATAGAAATATGAGGAATTGGAGTTTAATAGAATACTTTTAAACACACTTTCTATAAATAAAAATATAAAAAATAAACTCTAAACCGACTATGCAACAATATTTCAAAAGAATCCTTCTAATTATTTATTTATCCTGTCTTTTGCTTCAAATTCAAATCATGACTTACAGGACAGGCATAATCTGCAGTTTTCGTCCTCTGCCATGCCTATTTTCTCAAGGTGGTATTTGATAAGACCAATCATCAGTTCGATGTCGTTTCTGGTCATTACAAGAATACCTCAAATTTCTTAGATAATATGATTACGAAGCTTTTAGATTGTCTCAGGCCTGGAGTGTTTCTTCATTGAGACTCCCATCAGATTATTTAGCCATCCATTCAGTTCTCAGCATCAATTAAATTGAATTTGATAAGATCGATTATCAGTTTGATGTCGTTTCTTGTCAACACAAGATTATCTCTAACTTCTTGGACGATATGGTTATGAATCTCTTCATTAAGATTCATTCAGATTCTCTAGCCATCCATTCGGTTCTCGGCTTCTGAATTGTTGGTATAGTCAACGATACAGTTGTACTCAAGTTAGACAATTATATAGAATATTATTTCAATTAAACTCCTTTTCTTTCGAGACAGAGGTTTTTCAAAAGGCATTATTTCGTTAAAAAAAAAAGAGGTAGCTTATATTACCTATAATGAAATAAATATATAAATAGTTATTATTTTAAGGTAATTTATGTGTCATATTAATAATATTTAATGTTATTATTATATGTTGTACTTTTGAAATTAACTCTACTTTGAGTTTATTCAGAATATATTGAGATTATGGTATGTATTATTTGTGCACAAATTCAATAAATATCTAATAAGTGTTAATAATGAGTTATTTTTTTATACCCTGTTATCCTCTTATCCTAAAAGAAAGAAAACTGATCCCTCGATCGATATAAAAAATTTAGTGTCAAAAATTCAAAATGGGAAGGATTTCTTAATTACAATGGTCAATTTTTTTATATCAGAAATATTTAATGTTCTTATGAGAGTCTGCAAAAAAATTTCTGTTAATAATAAATAAAAAAAATAGTGTACTACTGAAAGGAAAATTTCTGTTCATTAATAACCATCTCTCTTCTCAATCTTTTATAATTCTGGGACAACCATTTCAAGAAATTCGCTACCATTGGATTATTTTTATCTCCGTTATTTTGCAAATAGTCGTAATATGCCATTTTGATAATTTTCAAACAGGTACTATTGTGGTAAGGAACACGAGTGACTGGATCCACATAATGAGCTGGTTTACTGAAAGAGATAAATTATAATGAATAGAAGATGGCAAATATTGAAATACTTATTTTTTTAAAAACAAAGTAGCAAAATAAATCCATTAATAATATCCTATTCTCAAAATTTAATTTGAAAAACATATGGATTTCATTGAAAATCTCAAAAATATCCAATACCATCACAAACCTGACCAAATCACTCCTTATTTTAAAGTATGCTTCCAGCTTAAAGACAGGTGAGCTTAAACTGGAAATTAAAATTTGACAACGATTCATACTGACAAAAAAACTTGATGTAATAGGTAGGAATAATGAGAATGACTTTATTTGGGTTCCTATTTATTCTAGAATCAAAGGATATGAAGTTAAGAAGTTCAAACGACTTCTATTAACCTAGAACCTCTCTGTGGTGTAGAAAAATGGTTTTCAGAAAAAAAGTAACTGGAATTATAATATAATGATTCATTCTAATAGTTAATCAGCTACCATAGCATAAAGCTCGCATGAATAACTCAAAACTGTCAATAAAACTTGATGGACTAGACAAGAATAATAAAATTCATTTATCTGGTTTCCTCATCAATCTGGGATCAAAGATTTATTAATCCTAAACCTTTTTTATGGTGTAGGAAAAAGGTTTTCAGAAGAAAAAAGAAATAGGAAAATATGAATTCTGCCTATCCGGACTTAATGATTCTAAAAAGTTTCCTAGAAGCTATGATATCACTAGATCTAGATAGTATTTGAATATTAAAGTTACACAGCCTTACTAGCCAGTTTGTTTACGAAACACTGCCACCTAAAGAAGCATCTGATAAGATTAGGTTAACCTTGAATTGACGTTTGCATATGCGAGGAAAAAAGTGTCCTCTAATATCTACATCTTGAAGGCAGTTCAGATTTGGAACCTCTGAACTGGTAGGAGAGTTGTTAATGTCAAAACTAGCTATAGTATTGAATCTAAATAACAGTACATCCATTTTTGGAACACTATAGATTAATTATTAGGAATTTAACAGAAGTTTCTCCATTCCAACCAACTATTGTCTCTGGTAGCAAAGTCAAACTCACAATCACGACTACTTGCAGTATTCAGTTACAGTATGATATCTCGAATCTGTAATTAAAAAAACTCAAAAAATTCCCTATCTACCAAACCCATTGCTTACTCCTGTGGTATTAAGCTACAGCAGCCACTGTTTGAGATCCTGATGGCGGAAATAATTTACTAGGCAGACTTACGACATATTTTGCTTGCTAATTTGTTGCTTCAAGATGGTCTAATATGGATTATTCCAGAAGTTTTGCTGCCAATCAAAACTACCCTTGCTACTGTAATATTAACCTGTGGCAGCTTTATCTCTAAAATAGAATTAGTTGCTCTTCGGCATATTTTGTTGCTATATAGTTGCTATAAAATATCTTTATCAAGTAATTCTAAAAACTACCACTTTTGTCAAACTTACACTCGTCATTTTGCAAAGCAATAATGTGAGTTCAACATGTAGGGGTGAGTTTTGGAATTTTTGAGAAAGACACCTTAAAGCAACAAAATATATAAAAATTACGGGATAGAATCACACATTTGTAATGAGCGGCTGGAGAAACAAAATCAATTATCAAGTAAAAAATTAGGAACAAATTAGGAGCAGGGTCCAAACCTGCACTTCAAAATGGCCCCCACAATTTAATATATGTATCAAATGAAGTTAGTGATGAGAAGATTAATTATACATACCCAGTCACAGCACATTTTAGTTTCTTGGGTAACAAAGGTGGCGGTTTAACATTGAAAACTTTTTTAAAAATAACATCATGCGGATCATTCAGTATTGTAATAAATGTCCTTTCACAATACTTCTGTTCCTCCATTTCGTGCTTGATATCACTAGAAATTATAGAAAATATATAATAAAAATAAAAAATAATCATACAATATTGGAAAATGTGAAATATATGATTCAATTTTCAATCGAACAACTGCATATAGGAAAAACGCAGCAATTTAAAAGTGATATTAAAATACCAAAGTCAGAAAGTTGAATTTACGAAAGTATGGATACATAAGGGCCGAGGCTTTATATCACATACACTGAAAAATCTAAATTTTTGGCCATCAAGTGTATGTACCTACCTATTTGAATCATTCATTTCAGGTTCTTCTATAATGGGCATTCTAGTAGATCTGTATTGAATCATAGGGCCTGAACAATGTTTTTTCAAAGGTCTTCTAGCCTTTTTTTCATTCTCCATTTTTTGATATCTCTCTACAAAGTTGACCCAAATTTATAACTATTTTCAATGCGAGAATTGTTTTACCTAGAGATTTCAAATTTTCTTGTTCAGTAATTTTGGCCTCCTCTAACAGTTCTGCTTGGGTAGGTACCCATTTGTCCACCGCTTGCCTTCTAACTTTCCTCCTTTGTTCTAAATCTCTTACTTTCACTCTCTGAGCTGTTTCAGCTGTTCTTGCTAAAGTGGATTTTCTCACAGACTTTCTACCTAGAATTTTAATAATAAAAACAATTTTTTAGAGTAATTGAAAAGTTCTTACCAAATGATTCATTAACTGTAGAAGAATGTCGAATTTTAGTAGATGTTGTTGGAGGTTTTGGAAGTGTAGGTTTTTCATTTTTCGGTATTGGTTCCTGAAAACAAAACCAATATTTGAGAAGTAAAAATCTTCTTTAGAAGAATATTCTTGAGAATATTTTCATCAAGGAGAATATTTTCCCTAGCATTATTTGTAATACTAATATTGCTTTTAAAATTTTATGTACCAATTTATGTCTAAAACATAAAATATCGATAGGGAATAAAACGAATTTTTTTGCAAAAATCTAATATGAAAAATAATTATTTTTTAAAAAATTTCATTGCATTGTTTGAAAAGCAATAATTAATTTTTTTCTAATTAAAGTAATAAATTACAAATTAATTGATTATCCGTAGATAAAAGTGGAAAACTGACCTTTGTGGTCAATAACATCAAATTTTTAAAACCTGAATGCCAAATTAGCATGGCTAAAATTCAAAAAAATACAAGTGACACAAGCACTGAGTGATGAGATTCAGCCGACACAGAAATGAAAGAAAACATCAATGAAAATGAACAAAGATTTTTGATTAAATTTTAATTATGGAAACATTTGGTTTGAAATAATTTATTAATATTTAAAAATTTGTTAGCTTTTTTAAAGATGTTCGAATTTATATTCCATTATTTGTTTTTCTGAATACACTGTTTAGACTACCACTACACCAACACTCACAATTACACTGTCTGATGTCTTTTTTGATAACCAAGTTATCGTCTTCAGAGACTGAGAGTTTACTGACTGATTCTTGGTGTAGTTGTAGTGTTAATAGTGAGTTCAGTATGTGACAACGTGTTAAATAAAGAAAAATCGATTTTATAATGAATCACTAATTATTTTAACCCTTTTGATTATGGTTTTCAAATATCAAGTAGTAATATTTACTCCTAAGTATTTTCAAAAGAATTTAAAAGACTAATTAGTAAACTGTTTACCTTCAGTCTCTGAAGATGATAACTTGGTTATGGAAATGCGTGGCAGATGGTATAATTGTGAGTGATGGTGTAGTTGTAGTTTAAACAGTGTGTTAAGTTTTTTAAAATAAAACTTACATAAAAAACTTTTAATCTTTAAGGGTTTTACATTTTTATTTATGAGTAAATAAAAATGAGCTAGCAAAAAGTCCTATGCCATCAAATAAAATCTTAAAAATCACAAATCATAACAAAAAAAATATTTTTAACTCACATATCTACCCAATACATTTTTATGCCTAGAAATATATCATTATTACCTTATATGCTTTGGTTACAAGTCTACGTTTCTTTTTTTGGTTTTCATCTCCCTCGGTGTCAGAAACTGGTTCATCGTTTTCATCTATACTGAAATCTGAATCAACTACATCTTCACCTTCTTCTTCGGCTCTAAATAGATGAAAAGTTTATATATTTCGTTTGCTACACGTTATACGTACTTACTCGTATTCATTATCGGATGCTGTTTCTTGAAAGCCTCCATAATTTTGTTTATAAAAATCGTCTTGGCATTCCTCTTCGTCATCTAAAAGTTTGGCCATACGATTACCGGCATTTGTTCTTCGTTCGCGTTGCATGTTGATAATTTTTATTATAAATACCTTGAATTATTGAATTTCACTGCCTCAAACAATAAGCACAAATTATTTATCAACAATTAACCACAGTAACCACACTTATTTTGTATGTCTAAATTCATGTTATGTGGGACCATAGAAATATATCATATATTACCCTAACGATTACACTACTACGTTTTCAGTGTTAGATCTAGATTTAATGTTATGCACCGCTACCCACCACATAATAAGATATGATTGAAATTTTTTTATCAGTTCAAATTTCTTTTTTTGTATATTTTCTATAAGTTTTGAGATTTATCATAGAATTATTTTTCTAAATTAATTTGTGAACTTGGGAACTCAACAAACAAACTAGCTTTTTATGATAATCTTAGATTGGGCATGCGCCAACTATTTTCTAACCACTCAAAATAGGAATCAACAAACAAGAATAAATGTCAATGACAGCTGATGAGATTTTTGTTCTTTATTTACTTTTCTGTAAATCCCGCAGCTAATAGCTTTGAACTGTATTATATACAATTTTAAGTTCAATTTCTTGTTTTTATCATATACTCGTTGTAAAGTTTTCTTGATTAAGTAAGTAATTTTGCTAAAAATAACTTGATTGTCAAAAAAATAGACAGAATATAATTTGAGAACTAAATTCATTCGTATATTTTTACAAGATGGCTTTACAATATGGTTCACCATTAGTTTTTGGAGTAATGCTGGTAGTAGCTGTAGGGACTATAGCATACTCATGGTGGAATTCGAAAAATAGACAAGAGAAATATATTAATAGTAGTTCCAAGAACTCTTTCCCGTATGGGTATGACACAATACCAGTACAGTCTAAAACCGATGAAGAAAGGTAACTAATTAATAATTATTGTTTATTCATTAATATTTTTACGTTGTATGATATATTTTGAACCCAAAATATACAAGTTTTATATACAATTAACAATGATTTTTTTAAAATATTTTTACTAAAGTCATTAATATCTACAAGATATTAAAGATCATGTACCAAATTGTTCGATATTTTAACATTAGAAAAAAATTAAATTAAAAATATATTTGGATTTATTATGCTGTTTCATTATTTTCTCTAAAAATTAAAATAAAAGCAAAAACATAACATTTGTATTATGTTTTGTACTATTTTCTGATTGTAATAATTTTTTTGATATTAGATTTCTCTGAATATTGAAAAAATTATTTAAATTAACTAATTACCTATTTTTGTTCAAAAGCATGTTTCGGTTTATATATTCAATCTACAAAATTTTCTCTGAAAAATGTTTGCAATTTTGTGTCTTTATTTTCCAAAAAATCGATGACAATTACCCGACTATTCCAGAATTAAAACCAGTAATTTAATGATCATTTTTTGTATCTATTTAAATCTAGAATAATCAATCAAAACAAATAAGTTGATATTTCAATTAGCCACTATCATAGATATTTAAAATTCATATGTTTGCTCAAATAAGTAATTTCAAATATTTCAAGTAAGTAGAAAATTTTTACGAGACAAATCAAGTAAGGTAAATAAAATTGTATATATCATAACTTATCTAAATAAACAATATTTTTCAGAAAACACAAAAGAAGAACTGTAGAACAGTGTTCCATTTGCTTGGATGGATTGAGAACCAATGTTACAACACTTCCTTGTCGCCATGCTTTTCATAAAAAATGCATAGATGTGTGGTTTCTTAACCAACAGACTTGCCCTAATTGCAGAAAAACCAGCAACACCACCATTTAACTTATCAAGTAATTTTAACATCTATTTGAATATAATATTTTTCTATTTTTATTTGTTTTTATAATGTTTAATTCAATTTTTTTCTGTCTGTGTAAATTCCCCATACAATTTTGATTTGATTAAGGAATTGTACCATGAAAATATCAATATACTTGACAAAAGATACATAATCCGGAAATTTTTTGTAAAACTATTCTAATTTTTGTATTGAATATGAATTAAGTTTGCCATGGTTTCACCTACACTTTTCATAATACCAGTATCTTTAACACTGTATTATTTAGACCATTTCTCTTCGTTTTTCATTATTATCAATTTTTTTTTTAAAATTATTTTCTTTTTGTTCTTGAACATTATATTTGTAATGATTATTCTTTATGCTCTCGAGCAATATCTACTTTATGGGGTTGATTCCTCTTAGGTGTAAAGGGAAATTCTACTTAACTCTTTCAGTACCAATTTGTTTATTTGGTTCAAATGATGTTTTCTCATGATAGGCTATTCAAATAAACAAGAACGAAACTAAAGAGGTATCAAATTATTAATTTTTTTTTCAAAGGGGGGTCTTTTGGAACCAGGGACATTTCTCACTGGGTATATTGAACAAATACATATACATATAGCGATGATACCTTCTTCTAGTGGGTCCGTTGAAAAAAAAGTCATCAACAGCAGATAAAAAAAAACTTTTCCACCACCTATTTATCTTTCTGTACACTTCAGTTATTTCATCTCTTATAATTAGACTGTAATGTGACATTTTTAGGGTCTTTCCAAGAAATTGCATACATACCAAACTGATTACACACGAGATTCGTCTCGTTTTCTTTTTATGTCTATAATTATTTTGGCACGTTTTTCTGGTAATTATTGAATTATCAACTGCTGCAAAAAGTGATTCGTTAATAAGTTTTACAGTAAAAAATCTTAGCTGACATCAGTCTCTCGAATGGTTCCTGCTAACTTTAGGACATATTTTCCTGGAATTGTACTATTCTATCGGTTATAAAGAACGATATAGAGCAGAGAGCAATGGAGCATTTGTTGATTGTTGTATTTGAGGTTATTTGATGTGATTAAGTATAAACAATAATGGAAAACGATTTAGCACTTCTTGATATTTTACATTCGTCCGATGACGAAAATGTAGTGCCACTGTTTCCAAATTACACTTATTGCACTGTCTAGACCCAGTACAAGCAGTACAGTGAACTGGGTGAACTAGTTCTCTTGCACTACTACTAAGAACAGCGACACTAGCGCTGGTTCTGCTAGAAAGAACGCTTTAGTGAACTAGTTCTGCCAGTGCAGCTACTAAGAACAAACCTAATATCACAACTGTCACTTTTCTATGAAATGAAAAGATTGACTACTGAAATGAACAAACGATACTTGCACCTCCTAGCGGCGACTGGTGAAATTTATAGTAATGTCGCTTTTCCACATAATTCTGTAACGGTTTTAGGTTGGTTTCAAGTAATTATATGGAATTTTGACTTATGTTACTTTTCTATAACGAATTTTATAAAAAAAAATTCTTGACGTGCACCAAATATTTTCTGTAAGCATTTTTTGGACTTGCCTCGACATTTTGTAAGTAGAATATACAAGTAGGGCACAGCCTGGGTCAAAAATTGGGACTGAAAGGGTTAAAGAGTGATATCCCACTCATTTTTAATTATTTGTAATAAATTAGGCTACCGGTTGGTTTTATTTTATCCGAAATATAAATATATCTTTGTTGTAACTTCTTTATTCGTACATTTATGTACTAAAATTTAGTTTCTAGATAAATTATAATTGTTTGGTTTCAAGATTGTGTGGGCAATAATTTTTTTTTTTGAAATCACTTTTTTAATAATGCTTGATGATGACATTAAGCAATAGATTTCATAGTGGAATATTTGATTGATACAAGGGGAGAAGGTCCGAATATGGGACTCAAAAGTGGAAATTTGTCATTCCGAACTAAGGTGATTGGAATTTGGGCCAGGACCAAAATATTGTGTAACAGAAGTCAAATGTTAATTTACACCTTTATTTTAAAACTTCAAAGCACAAATTAGCGATAAAAATCGCTGACGTAGGCGTCTTTTTGTGTGCCCAACTGTTACATACTGGACCCATAGTTCACCATTTGTGTCGTCCTTGAAATGACCATTGCAAAACATGCATAATGCACCTTCCTCATCTGTAATGACACCAATTTATTACATGTCATTATCCTCATCAGCTAGTACTTTCAATTCACTTATAATAAAAAACATGAGTGATAAAGAAGGTGCTGGGGCGGTTACAACTGCAATTATCATTGCCACAGTTGGTAACCTGCTGGACAAAGTCAGTCGACACGTCCACACTTGTTCGATTAAGTCGAATGGTGTCGATCGACATAGTATGGACTCAAGTTAACCCGAGTTTCTATTTCTTATTGTACACTAGGTGATTTATCAAAATTGTACAAAAAGTTGTTTGTCGAGGTATTTGGTTCTTAGAATATGTCTTGATATTTGATTGTAACAATCATTGTGTACAAGTTGGCCTTAGAGGACTAAAAAACCAAACGTATATAAATAGTGTGTAAATATATTTTATTTGCAGATATTTATCGACTCAAATTTTTAACTCTTACTATTCTGTCGGTAAGAATTTTTGACAATATGTTTTATATATATATATATATATATATACAAAATTAATTGATAACCATATAGTTAGTGTTTATTATTTCAGCTATGATGATACTAGAATAATGATGTTTGAACTCAATAAGTCTTGTGACTAACAAAGAAAAACACATTTTTTGACAAAAATCGATTCTATTCATCAATGTTATCAATCAACGCTTCTCTAACTTCTCGATGCCGTGCTCGTAGAAGGATTTGTCGTTTTTCTCGATATAGGCTTCAGTTTTACCAATTGCTTCTTCATTTGAGCTAAATTTCTTACCGGCGAGCATTTTTTTGAGATCAGCGAATAGCCAGTAATCACTGGGGGACAGATCTGGACTATACGGTGGATGCGGCATCAATTCGTTAAATTTAGCCATCGTCTTGTTAATCGGTGCCATTGTCTTGGTAAAACAGTGGTTTTGTCTTCGACATATGAAGCTGTTTTTCTTGATTTTTGAATTCGAACGATCCAACATGGACTATCTCCATTTTGGAATTGGTCGATGAACAATATTCCATGCGCATCCCAAAATTCTGAAGCCATAACCTTCCCAGCTGACTGGTGTGCCTTTGGACGCTTGGGACGTGATTCACCGGCTGCAGTCCACTCAGATGATGATCGTTTTTAGTTTATGATTCGATATTACCAATTTGTGGACTTTTTAGTTGTTTTTTTGGAGTAACCACCTCAATTGGACGACCAGAACGTTCGCGGCCATCGGTGTCTGTACGATCACGTTTAAATTAAGCGCCATCTATGTTTCAGTCACGCGACTTATTGAGTGTTGAAGGTATTCGTGTTGTTAAATAAGATTCGCTAAATTTATTTTCTTTTTTAGCTTATTAACACGTTGATTGCCAAACTAATTTTCACAATTTTATTTAATCGCACTGAATCTTTAAAAATACTTATTTATATGCAAAGTTATCACTGACAAGTATAGAAAATGTATGAGAATTATTAGAAAAAAATTTCCTTGGGGGGAGATAAATTATGTTGTACATTTCGTAGCTGGCAGTTAACGTGTTAAAATTAATAATACACTATGATTATATTTGGTTAGGAATCGTTTTCAAATAGCAGCTGTTTTATAATATTATATAGTTAGGAAGATCGTAATTTATGATTTATGTTCGAAGTGAAATTATTTCAATAAAGTACATTTTTAAATATTTTCGTTATACCGCCGTAAATCAAAAATCGTTACAATTTTGAATATTTTTATGTGAAAAACCATTGCCATTGTCGTACCGAGAGATTTTTACAATGGATTAACGGAATTATATCCAAAAAATTATCTTCTAGTGCTTTTTTTACTTCTATATTCATATATAAACTATTTGATGATACTTGTAGAGCAGTGGTCGCCAAACTTTCGAGTTAGTAAACCATCCTAGCATTTATAAACCTGTTAGTAAACTACCTGGGAATATTGGGCCAAAGAAAGTGCACAAAAAGGAATTTAAATCAGTTTATTTCTAGTATTAATCAAAATATAAAGGGAGTGTAACAAAAAAAAGTTTAAATGTTCATTACAATGAAAGGAGAGGAATCTTTTTGGCCATCAAGTATGTTCTTGAAGTTTGAAGATTATGTTGTAGCCGCCACTCTGATGCAGTTGTCCAAATGTCCATCAGTCTGTTTCTATAGCTTTCAATTTTAATGCAACTTGAACCACAATTGGATACTTTTCTTTGGGGACTAGAGGTTAGGCAGTTAGTTCCAGTGGTAGAGAAGGATTTTAGTTACAGGTGATTCTGAAAATCAACAAATTCTATTTCAACGGCAGCCTGATCTTCACCAAAATGTTTTACAACACAAGCTGAAAAAATCTTCTGCATCGATCTTTACAAAAGGAGAGTTGACGAACTGTGCCACAATCAATATGCTTTTAGAATCTTGAAATCGTTGATCAAATTATTGTCTTAAGTCTGGAAGAATTGCCACGTATTCTTGGTTATTGTTGGGGTGTTGTGGAGGATTTTGTTTGTCAACGATCTCCCACAGCTCGAGCTTTTTTGAAAATGATGTTACATCTGAAATCATTCCACCGATGTGCAAATTTAAGCCATTCAACTTTTCAGTTATATCAGTAAGAAAGAATAAATCTTGAAGCCATGTGGGATCTTCCAGTTCGGTGAGATGCTTACCATGATATTTCAAGAATTTCACCAGTGCAAGTAGCAACTCTTTGAAACGTTGCATAACTCTGCCTCTACTAAACCAACGAACTTGTGTACGAAGCAACAGATCATCATACTGGCATTATAACTCTTCAATTAGTTCTCTGAACAGTCGTTTTTGAAGTGCATGTGCTTTAATTTTATTTACTATTTTGACAACTGTTTTCATGACATTGTTCATATTTAAGAACTTTCCACACAGTGGCTGCTGGTGAATGATGCAATGGTAAGACAAAAATTTCGGTATGTTACTGTCTTAACGACACAAGACAATAAATCCTTTCTTCAAGCCTACCATTGCGGGAGCTCCATCCGTAGCTAGTGCCACCAACTTCTTCACAAGAGTGTTTTCACATTCTACGAGCCTTTTAAATGCTAAAAATATATCATTTGTGTGCCCAGTAAGCGGCACAACCTTTACCAGCTCTTTTGTTTCAAAATCTTCAACCACCATTCTTACAAAAGTAGCCAACTTCGTTAAGTTGTAAGGAAAAATAACTACAACGATCAAAATCAGTTTTAAGCTGTGAAACTAAATCAGAACTCATAGCTTCAACTCTTCGCATCACTGTATTAGCAAAAAGCTGAACAGTGTACACGTGAATTAAACACATACGGCACAGACATAACCTCACTCTGGCTACACGCGTGAATATAACAGTCGGCATAACAAAGCCGTGTAATTCCGGCAATGACTAACCGGCTGCAGCGTTTCCAGACACTCAGTGTTATCAACCCGCTGAGCATCAACGCGAGCTAACCACACTGTCGACCACTGTCTTAGAGGATAATTATTATTAAGTATTAGAGGCACTAAAATTGAAAACAAGTTTTATTTGAACAGCATAAAAATATTAACACATAACTAAATCTTCAATATTTTCACTTTTATGGTTGTTTATGACTAAACCACTGCAGATTTTTTTTTCTATTGTGTAAAAGTTGCGGTAGGGATGGAATAATGAAGGGTGAGAAGTCTCGTAAATTCTGGTATAAGGGAAAACCGAAACAAAACACCTGTAGCATTAAGTATAACATTTGCTTTAAAATGTTTTGAGCCCAAATGGCTGGCAACAGGAAATAAGACATCTGCAGCAAAACCATCATTTACTTAAAAGAATAAAAAATCTATTACAAAAAGCCGTTTAGTTCATGGAGTAATTCTTTACGCTCCAATTACCTCAGTCGATACCACATTATCCTATATCCCTAATCCCAAAAATTTATCCTGTCACAAGCCCGTTTCTGAAACTTCCATATTTTATTCTGCACCACAGAACATACCCTAAGAAGAAATTTGTCATCAGTCTGATTTCATAAGGTTTGCTCTTGGTAGCTGCACTGGAACTGGACCAGTGCAGGCCAGTTCATGAGTGTATAGAATTATTTCCATCGGATACAAAGAACGATATAGTGCATAGAGCAATGGAGCATTTGAGGTTATTTGATGTGATCAGGCCTTGTAGTATAACAATAATGGAAAACGATTTAGTACTTTTTGATATTTTACATTCGACCGATGACGAAGATGTAGTGCCACCGTTTCCAGATTACACTTATTGCATTGCATTGGCTGAACTGACTCTAGACCTAGCGCTGGTTCTGCTACAAAGAACGCTTTAGTGTACACTTCCTGAACTAGTTCTGCCAGTGCAGCTACCAAGAGCAAACCTTTTGTTTACTGAAAACGGTGTATCGAATTATGGTAAATAAAACAAGTATTGAATGTTCGCGTATAATATATATTAATATTCAATTCCAAAAAATTTACATCACTACTATGAAGTGTATTGCTATTAATTTAAAAATTAAGCAAAAAAATATATGCACGTATGTCAAAAACAAAACATCAAATTCAATTATAGTTAAACAAGATACAACTAGATTCACTCTCGAATCTGTTGAGAATGTCACAAAATGTCAACTGAAAATATACAGTATGTACAAACTAAAATTCAATAATAGTAATAATGAAACATTGAAACAGGTCCAACAGCCTCGGCATTACACCTTGTTCGTAAAACTCAAATTAACATTTTTTTCCAGTTCATATCCACATCTAACAGTTGAACAGTATAGATAGTTGGAAAATTACCCGTAAGTAAAAATCATTACAAAAAAAAATTAAAGTGTATTTTGTTGAGGTTATGCTACTCAATTTCATAAAATATTTCAACCAAATCCAAGATTTGAAGTTGATCTTTTAAAATTTGCAATAAAAAAGAGAGACATTGATTGTTCAAAATAAATATACATCTAATATGGAAGATTTTCACCAAAAGCTATATATACACTGCCTAACAGAAATTGACTAGATATTGGGGCAAAAATTATGTGGAAAAGGAAAAACTAGACACTAGAACATCACTCATTGTTCCGAAATAAGTACTTGAAGAAGCCAAGCAGCAATCTATGATTTACAAGCATAGAGGATCTATGGTCAGGACGAAATTCAAACAGGCTGTAGGTTCAGAAAGAGATGTGCACGATTCTCTGGTTATAGGAAAGGTATTTTGCCAATTCACTTGGTTGAAACAGTAAACGCTGTAGAGTGTCATTTAAAACAAGAAACCTGCTTACCGCTCCTTGACACACAGTAACTGTTTTGATGAAATTTGGCTGGGAGCCAGTGATCATCCACTCTACAGTATTGATTTGATTTTTCGCAGTAAACTATTTTTTATAGGATATTTCAGGAAAACTAGGGTAAAAAGTTATGCATTTGCTTTTGTAGTATTTTGAAACAAATATGTTTAATATGTTGGACATAGGTATCCCATTTGAAATAGTAATCAATTACCACAAATCTTAGGTCAATAAAGATCTTCAGTAAACTCGAAATGAATATTTCTGGTATACAGATGATTTGATGCTAATGTAAGAGTATTTTTGGACCAAAATCCATATCACTAAGACTCAATCAATATTTTTCAGGCAAAATTGTTAGAAATAAACTTATGTGGTCACTAGAAAGTACATTAATATTATATCTGATAACCAAGTGCCCTTGAAAGTACTGAAAATTATTAAATGCACACCCAAGCTAGCATAGGAGTGTAAACATATATAAAAACACCGGCTAACAGAAATGAAGTAACTCTGATAAAGCTATCAAACCACCAGACAATGAGGAAGCAGAAAGTGATTTTTGGACTTAACCATATTGTAGCCTCACGAGATGTCATTTGAACCACAAACATAATGGATTGCTAAAGGATCATATAGAGTCTAAGACAATTCAAAACATTCTTAACCATAAAGGTCTGAGGAACATTTCGAGATATCCAAAAACGATATTAGACTAGTGGTCAGTCTGACAAGCGGAATACAATCTTAAGATAATAGACTTGGTACAGGAGAGTTTACGAGCAATATAATTGATGCTGTATAGTATCTACTCTGCGATTGTTCTGTCCATTTCAGCAAATGACTTAAGTATCCCAAAGGAGTTGGTCTAACACATTGGGAAATTACTTTAAAAACCTCTAGAGCGATTGGAAAGCCAAAACGACTTTCCAAATAATCTACAAGTACCAAAGATGTGATTTATAATGGAAGTAGTGATCTATATGACATTGTTTCTACACTGATTGTTACATTTACTTCAAATGGAAAATGAATTGATACTGATTAAAAAGAAAATTATTCAAAATTAAAATTATTTCAGTTATTTTTCCACTTTATATGCCCAATAAAAAGGCACGTATCTGAATAATTAAAAAATTTAAAATAACTGATGTTAATATGTAATAAAATTATTGACAAGTGCGATAAAAACGAAATGTATACAGGGCATATCATGATGAACTCTATGTATATTGGAAACTATCAGTAATGCTTTTCTGAAATGCATACAAGTGTTTTCCAATTAGTTATCTTTGTATACAACTGAATCTCAATCAAAATCAGTTTCTCTAAAAATTCCCTTATACAAATATTGAGAAAAATGTTATTTTTTTATATATATAATGACTGTGAATAATTTTCTATATCTTTGAAAAAGCTCCTAGCATTTTTTTGTTTGAATATATTTTTTTAGTATGTCACTTTAGTACTAGAAAATATTCCATGGTCACTGCATTTCGATAGGAATGATTAGAATTGGAAATAAAACAGTATACAATAATATTTCAAAGATTTTCTTCGCTTTTTGCAGATTGTTTATAATAGAAGTTTCTAATAACCTTATTTTAATGTCTTATTGAAATTGGCTTCTGTTAATCAATATAAATATTATAAAACGTTGTGGAAGCACCTTTTCTTACTCTAATTTGATCAAAAAAGTTTGCCATTGTAGTTAATTTTTTTCCAACTGATCAATACTACCAACCTGTTGGATGTTTTCTTTTAGTATAAAGTGAAACAGCACCGTGGACTTGGAAGTCTCCACAGGCACAATACCGATTAACTTGCGAGTAAAAATTCCAATAAACGAATTCTGTAATTAAATTTAGGAATTGAAAAAAAATCCTATCTAACCGTAGATCGATTTTTTTTTAAATTTCGGTTAAACTTTCCACATGTCAGCACCTTCATGTATAAAGAGACAACCAAAATGATGGAGATCGATAAGAAAATAAAGCGACCGAAAAAACAGTGGAAGTATAAATCTTATGGACCAAAAGGATACACGAAGTACCCACGGATATTGTGATAAAAGTTTATAGTGTTGTGATTTAAGATGATTAATAATGCACCAACTTTAACAATTGATAAATCTTATATAATAATTCCAATTCCTAAATAAGCTTACAATCTAGTTTTAACTCACACGCGGGCCGACATATATATATATGAGATTATACTATTTTGAAATAAATTCATAATAAGCAAATACGAGACAAAAATTTTTTTACCCTCAGTCCGCATATGTTTATGTGGGTATTTATATTTCTTTTCAACTAATATATAATACATAGAAATCGAAGATTCTTTCAACAAATATAACCTAAATATCTGAGGATGTAATTTTTATTAACAAAACATGCAGTATTACCATCAAAACACAATCAATCACAACTTTTTTTTGGTGATTATAATTAAGAATTGGCACTATCGATAAATTGACACAAATTTGGAGTTTATTTAAATCAGAGCTTACATAAAACAACATTCATCTCACAAATTAGAGGTACAGAATTTTAATTTACCACCAGATGCGTTAATTTTGTATATCGATTAACTTGTATCTTCCCTTTTACATTAATAGGAAGGTTTAATAATAAATTTGGACAATTACATTGAAAGTCCTCGCTCGCTGGTGGAAATAAAAACTGTAGCCCCCATTGAAGTGAAAATGTGAGGTTATGTACAACACGACACTGTTATATTTCGATCAGAATAGCTGAGCGGATAATATCCAAAAGTTACATCTACTATTTTTATCTGAAAATATAATATTTGTATCACCAAAAAACAACGCTGTAGTTATAGATAAACCTGTACAAAAACCACAAAGAATTCATAACGGAGAGTGTGTTACAAGAAATACCAATTAAGGGATTCAAATTCGTTCAATTTATCAGCAACGCAGAACTTAGGATATATCTTTTTCCTCTCCAATGGAAATAATGAAGGTTTCCAAAATAATATGAAATAACATCATATCGTCCAATAAGGTTATTACCCATACAAGCCTTTGATAAGGTTTGGCACAAAGGGTTGTTATACATAATCAAAAATTAACTTCCAAGATAAATAAACATCCAATCAAATCAGGGATACGACAAGGATCTAACTTATACTTCTGATCTGCCAACCACTAGAAACCAGGATAATCAAATCCTAAACCTTATCGAAGAGTTTAGAAGAAAGTAAATTTCAAAACTGGATAAATTATTTGAAATTCGATCTTTTGTCTGTTCAAAGGGGACAACTACAAACTGAGTATCTAAGAAAATATTTTTACTGTTTTTTATTAGGTATATTGATTGCAAAAATTAGTCAAAATCCCACCAATACCCTTTTTATGTGTGTTTGCACCTTCTAAGTAGTTTCTAAAGAATTTAGGAGATTGCATAGTCTACTTAACCACCTTATGATGCAGTGCTGAGTCGTGGGCTTTTATCACCAAGTATTTTCATCGATTACAACCTACAGAAGTGAGATCCATTCACGAAATCGAAAGGGTTGACTCGATTCCTGATATAAAACCGATCTAAACCTACGTTTAAGAAGTGCATCACAGTTGGTTCATTTAGAATGCAAGGATCTTGTGATCCATGAGCTTATGACGAACTCCATGTAAAGTGGGAGGATACTGTTGAAAACAGTCTGAAAGATAGGGATCGAATACAACCAAGCAAGTCCTAAAATCTTGGTTAAACTTAGTTAAACCTCTACATCTCAAAGTACATGAACAAGTATTTAGAAGAAAGCAATGGTTATGTTCAAATGTCTACACGAGAAATGATAATATATACACTGGAAATAAAACATTAGAGCTTCCTTTTTTTCAACAACTACTTAACGACTTAATGTTATTAATAATATATAATTAGTTACAGTCTTTCAAATCATTTATTGCAAAAAAAGTCGACCATGTATGTTCTTAATTTTAGGTCTTTTCTGATTTAAAATGATTTCTTAAAAACATGAAAACTTGACGTTTCGACTTCTTTTAGTTTTTATCAAAATACGATATTGACACTGACAATTTGGTTATTTATATTAATCAATAGATCACCTTCATCATGAATACCAGAATAAGAATAAAATCAAAATAGAAATATCTTTTAACAATATTATTCTTTAAAAAGTTATAAAAGAAAGTAATTTTAAATCAGAAGGAGAATAAAAAAAATCCTTAGCTCAGTTTTCTAAAATAATAATGCATTTTTTTATCGTGTCGTTACGTTTTCACTCCATCATTTTTATCATCTTTCCGGAAATCAATATAAGCTCAGATTATTTATACTCATCATGACTACAAGTAAAACGAAATTTTTCAACTAACAGCTTATTTTGAGTCAATAACTTCCACAGCTGCTTACAAACAACAACAAAAAAATCTCTCTGGGTAAAATTGATTATATATTTTAGAATATAAGTTATCTTTGTTTTCGATGAACTATCTAAAAGATTTTCTTTTCTAAAATGAAAAAAATCTAGTGCAACATTTTAAATAGTTCTCAAAAAAAATAGGCGAAATATAGAGGCTATAGTTATTTTGGACGAGATTGTTTTTTTTTAATAAATATCAAAAACACATTTTTTATATAATATATATATAATTTAATTTTTTATCAACAGTATTCTTCTCAATAAAGGAAAACAATTTAGAATACTATTTTTAAACGAGTTTTACCTCCACCAGAATCAATCTGGCAAGAAATGTGAAATGTTAACTTTTTTAAAGAAACCGTTTGCTATTTAAGAAGCCATTCGATATGTCCTTAATTGAGCAATATTAATGTGCCGTTCTGGATTTTATCCACAAGATCATACTAACATCAAAAACACAAATTACTGATGACAGATGTAGATCTAATGGCTTTAGAAGCATCAATACAGAGGAAGCAAACTTGATGCACAACCCACCAGTTTATAGCTTTTAAAGTATCAGGAATTGGGCAGGAAGCAATTTTGATATCTAATACACGATATAATGGCTTTAATTTTTAATCCTCAATTAAGTAGTTATAAAAGTAATAGGAAGGATTGGAAGTAATCTTGATACATAAAAAATGGTAGACATATGAAAATATGTTATACATGATCTAATAGCTTTAAAGCATCATAAATTGAATAGGAACCAATTTTGATGTTTAATAAACAATTCAGTAACTTTGAAGACATCAGGAATTGAGATAGAAAGTAATTTTGATGCCAACAAAGGATTAACCTATGACATTTCAATTTTATACATAATCTAGTGAATTTTAAATCATCAGAAATTCTACAGGAAGCAATTTTGATGTATAATGAACAACTCAGTAGCTTTAAAGACATCAGGAATTGAGATAGGAAGTAATTTTGATGCCAAGTAAGGATTAACCGATGACATTTCAATTTTATACACTTTATGGTAAATTTACAAGCATCAGGAATTCTGTATGACACCAAATAAGGGTTAACATATGACAATTCAATTTTATACAAAATATAGTAACTTTAAAAGCATCGGGAATCAACCAGAAAGCAATTTTGAGTCTAATCTACTATTTGATAGCTTTAAAAGAATAAGGATGGATTAGAAATAATTTCGATACTAAAAACGTGGTATACGAATTAAAATATAATTTTATACACAATAGGATAGCTATGGGACACAAGGGATTAAATATCAATTAATTTTAATGTCTAATGCACACACTAATAGCTTCAAAGTCATCAGGATTTAGATAGGAAGTAATCCCGATGCCAAAAAAGTGTTAACCAATGACATTTCAATTTTATATACAATTTTGTAAATATAAAAGCATCAGAAATTTGAAAAGAAGCAATTTTGATGTCCATTATTTAATAACTTTGAATGAATCGGGAAGGATTTGGAGGAATCTTGATACCAAAAAAATGGTAAAAAAATTAAAATGTAATTTTATAGACAATTTAATAACTTTGAGGCATCAAAAATTGGAACAGGAACCAATTTTGATGCCTAATGAACAATTTACTAGCTTTAAACGTATCAGAAATCACCCAAAATAAATTAGAAGCATCAGGAATTCTACAGTAAGCAACAAATCTTAACATTTTATAGCTTTATAAGTATCAAGAACGCTTATAGGCATCATAAATTGGATAGAAACCAATTTTGATGTCTTATGAATAATTCACTAGCTTTAAAAGCATCAGAAATCACACCAGAGCAAATTAGAAGCATAAGGAATTCTACAGGAAGCAACAAATCCAACATTTTATTGTTGTATAAGTATTAGGAACGATTGGGAGTAATCTTGATAGCTAAAAAAATATAGACAAATGAAAATATTATTTTATACACAATCTAATATCTTTGAGGTATCAGAAATTAAACAGGAACCAATTTAGATGTCTAATGAACAATTCCCTAGCTTTATAAGCATTAGAAATCACACAAAACCAATTAAAAGCATCAGGATTTCTACAGTAAACAACAAACCCAACATTTTATTGCTTATAAGTATCAGGAACAATTGGGAGAGATTAACATGTCAATTTTATACACAATCTAGTAAATTTAAAAGCATCAATTATTCTATAGGAAATAATTATTCACTATCTAATAGATTTATAAGTATTTGGAAGAATTGGAAATGATCTAAATGCCAAATGACATTATAATTTTATACATAATCGAATAGCTACACAGAAAAAAATCTTGACGTCGAAGATCAATTCATAAATAACAGATGTTACTATAATTTTATCGTGGACTTACTTCCCAATTTAGTGGATTCAAAAGTATCAGGAAGGAATCCTGATATCAAAAATCAATTGACAGATGCCACTACAATTTAACAGGCATTAATCTACACAATCTAATAGCTTTTAAAGCATCGAGAATTAAAATCGATGATTTATGCCACTAAAATTTTACTGGTGACTCAATAAACAATTTAATTGTGATTCTATGATGTCTAATTATTATAAAACACTGATTTTATCGCTCTGAACGGTTTTCTTTAAAAAATATCAACATGGCATAATAAAAACACTTGTCCTATTGGCACAAAAAAATGGAATGTACCATCAAAGCATTCACAAAATCAAAACAAAATATCTAACAAAATTGTACAGTAAACTTTGTTAAATCGTCATCCATACCTTGGTTTATTTATACTTGATTATCTTTTAACAGTGAAATGATCTACTTTAGTTTTTGTTTGTTAAATCGACAAAAAAATCGTCGCAATTTTTTTTCATTTCAATTCTCAATGTATCTAAAAATACAAATAGAGATGAACATGTAGTAATTAGACTATAAAAAAATTAATTTATCACTAACCAATCAAAAATAACGAAATTTTTCTAAAAATACGAAAATAACATAAAACCAATACAATTTCAACTACTTAAGAAAACTTGTTACCTTTATCGAGGCAATTTATTTACAAACCCATTGCTCTATGCCAGAAGTCGAAAAAAAAGTTTTTAATCTTTACATCACATTGATCTTTTCCCTTATTCTTTCTCTTTCCATTCTGTTATTTTCCATACCGGGTAAAAAGAAAACACTAAGAAGCTATCATAACACACCAATCGGTAATACAAAAAGAGTTGATCAAATGTTTTCCAAACTGTCATGTATACCTACAATCACAGATACAAATAAATGAGTAAAAAATGTATACATTCTCCACCTGAAACCACCCTAAGACTTGCACACTATTCATATCACTCGGAAAAATAAATTTGCCCAAATAACATAATGTAAAAGGTCCCGAAATTGTTTTTTGGCAACGACAACTTCTTTATATGGACAAACAAACGACAGATGAGATACCAAAAAAAAATCCTTTACCTATAAATGTTGTATACAGAAAAAAATAAATAATATTAAAAACAGGAAGTACTTCCATAAATGTAATGACGTTTCTCGAGAAGAAGAAATACTTCCATTAGTCCTGCGGTTGAGAAGAAGAAATATTCAATATGTACAGTTATCTTCCCGTATAAGCATCTAGAATTTTCGACCCCTAACTTCTAACCCACTTTTTTTTTCGTTCAAAATTACATAAAAGATTATCAAGCATTTGTAGATCGGCAAGTGTTCCTATTTTTAATCAAAAATCGTGTACACGGAATATACGAAAAGAACCATCAACAAAGCGACCAGTATATTTTTCTGTTTACTCTCAATCGGCTCAAAAAAATTGTCAGATCGAACTGTGGTCGCGCAACTCCAAACAAAAACAATTGCACTAATAAGAAATTGTTTAAACGAATAAGAAAATATGATTTGTTTTATACATTTCGTGATGTCCTCTTTGAGAATGTCCGTAGAAAGGCAGTAGGGCATTTGGGGGGCCAGCGGCCACCTGCACCCAGCGTCAGTACCGGGAGTCCGTCATCTCTTGATCGTACTCCATAACTAGTCTTTTGATATGCGACAGTTTCTCGTGCAGATATTGAAACCGTCGTTTCGCTCGTTGATGGTTCATGTTCTTTTTATTTTCTTGGTATTCTCGAACTATCTGCTTTTTCACGTCCTAAAAAATACAAAGTTCTGATACAATATCAGATATGAAACCCGTACAAATATTGTAATGATGGATAGAAGAAGTATTTACAAAAATTAAAATAAAAAAAAAGAATAATTTATACATAATGCGTAATATGTAATTGAGTATCGGAATGGTTTATTACAATTCTTACTTTAAATTTTGGACTATTTTCTTCTTCCTTTTTTAGGCGTTCTTCTAACTGAGCAAACCTTCTAGAAACTTTTTCAACAATACTGTGCAAATCCCTATACTCTGTATAATCAGCATTGAAATCTGCTTTATACCGCCTTCTTTGTTCAGCGTCTCGGATTGTCACATATTCTCTGTAAAAGAATAAACCATCAATAATAGATCTATATAAAAAATGTGTGAAGTCTTCTGCGTTTAGATGCAATCTAACTTATGTTTCGAGTTTTAAAAGATTTGGGTGTACGCCGTTTTGTACAGAATGACAGAATGATGTTTGTTTACTCTAACTGTAAAACCAAATGTACAGCATTAAGTATTTTTGGTCAAATATCCAATCAAATGAGGTGCTTTAAGTGCGTATTAGATACGAAAATGGTTATTTATAGAGGCTTCTAAAATTTTTATCCAAAGCCTCCAATGAGTGCTCAAATTGATGACATTAAGGGCCGTTTCTATAGAAATTACAAAGTTTTTTGAAAATGGGTACTCAAAGCACTTATTTTCAAGTCAAAATTCAATTGGAGTCATATAAAGGAGTATATGATTATTATTTTTATAGGGGTTTTGGAGTTTTTGATCAAATTTTATCAAATGAATGCTGAACATTCTGATTTATGAGAAAAAATTTAATCAGAGACAGAACAAGGCAATACCGTGATTATTTCTATCATATTTTAGAGTTTTTGTTCAAAAGTCTTATGAAACGAGTGCTAAGAGTGATGAGTCGATAGATAAAAGTTGATACGAGACAATTTAGGGGTTGTTTCTATAGAAGTTTCTTAGATTTTGATCAAAATTCTCCAAAGAGTATTTTGAATACCTGGTTGGAAAGTGCTAAATTGAGAAAAAGGTTATATGAGGAGCCTATATAATTGTTTCTATAGGGGTTTCTTAGATTTTGATTAAAACTTCTCAAACGGATACTCAAAAGTGCTGATTTGAAAGAAAAAAACTATCGGAGTTATATCAGAGATTATTTCTATAGGGGACTCCGAGTTTTGAGTCAAGTCTCATAAGATGATGCTTATTTGATAGAAAAACAGTTGATAAGAACTATATTAGGAGCTGTTTCTATAGGAGATCCTTAGGTCCCTTTGAACTTCTCTTTGGAAAGTGCTAATTTGAGAAAAAAGTCATATGAGGAGCCTTTATAGTTACTTCTATAGGGGTTTATGAGATTTTGAATCAATGTCTCCGAACTGATCCTCAAAAGTGTTTATCGGAGTCATATTAGGGGTTATTTTTATAGGGGCCTCGGAGTTTTGGGTCTAGTCTCATCTATAGGAGCCATATTAGGGTTTGTTTCTATAAGGGTTTCTTAGATTTGGATCACAAGTCGCCAAATAGGTGTTTAAAGTGCCGATTTGAGAAAAGGATCATATCAAGGGAAGTTTGTGATGATATATAACACTCACTTTTTATAATCAGGAAATTCGTCTTCGTTTTCATTGTTAAAGTTTGCGTCTATATCGCCATTAGGCAACCCTTCCGTCTGACTATCGGGGCTAACTCTGGCTATCCTATTTTCCGTCGAAGAAGTGACGTTCGTATGATTTTTGACAGCTGTTCTTTCCGTTGGAACGTACTGAGGCCTCGTCTGATAATGCTGAGTCGGACTGATACCGTTCGTTATTCGATTCATTGTACCGTTTTGTCTTTCGTTGGTAAGTTTGTCTCGATCCCATTTATCGACTTCGACCATTTTCACGGCCGGAGATACGCTACGATTATCGACGAATGTCTTTTCTTGGCTTACATCGAAACTGAATTAAAAATATTCATTAAAATAGATAATTACCGTTATTATAATCTGAATGATAATACTTACTGACTATCACATGCTCTCTTTCCAACCTCATCATCATCGTCGTCGTCATCATCACTCGAATCACGTTTAACTTTAACATCCAGCGCCGTTAAATTATTAGAGTGTCCGTTGACAAGCCCATAGTTACCGTTTCCACCACCTGAATTTCCACTGATTCCACCACCAGAAGGAGATTCCCTACTTCGAGGATTCATATTACTGGAATCTCTAGAATCAGTCACCGGTCTCCTTTGACTGTTATTTTCCACCTGCAATATATAACATTAGAATAGACCTGAAACATCTTCTCCATAATTCAATTCAAATTTTAATATTATACTCACTGGTTGGTGGTACAATTGGTCGGGGTGATGTTTGGGTGCGTTGTGGGCGATACGTTGTCGTTTATATGAAAATCCATCGGACCCCTCGTGATATCCAGGTCGTTTGTTACCCGTCGATGTAGTAGAAATAAGGGGCGGCGATCCTGGTAGTGTGCTGGTGGGAGATTGACCGCTACCCGAGCTGCCACCATCACTACCACCACCTCCCGGTGGTGTTAAAGTTTGCGGTTTACGGCTAGAAATTTGAGAACTATAACTAACGACGATTTGTATATAAAAGGAAATGTTAGAATACTTACTTAGGAGGACGTCTTATTTCTGGAACAGAGAGCTTCTTGGCGGCGTTGAGTAACGGCCTAGAGCTACTAACGTGATTGCTGCCAAGACCGTTGGACAAATGGCCGTTGGTCGATGAATGGACTGCCGATACCGGCGATGGAGGCGCAATGGAGGGTTTAGGTTGGTAAGGTTGAGACGGTTGCTTTAGAAGGCTGTCGCGCATCGAAGGCATTTCTCTACGCACAGGGTGAACTGATGCTCTGCTTTGCTTCACCTTCACTTTACGTCCAATATCAGTTTGATTCGGCTTTATCTCTCTTGTGCTTGGAATACGAAATAATTACATATCATTTTTTTTTTCAACATATCAACCACTTATATTTCCTGTCACTTTATGATTTACTATAATATAGTAATTGATAATAAGGCTCCCAGGGGTGGATTTTTTTAAATAGTCTACAACACATATAAAAGAAACTTTTTATTGAAGATTATGAGACATGAGACAAGAAAGACCACAAAGACTTATTTTTTGGTAACATTGTCATACGTTAAGATTTTAATTTAGTCAAAATAAAGAAATTGAGTAGGAAGAAACTGATTTATCTTCCAATGTTTCGGAAAATATTTAAGATAATATATATATAAATACGATTGGAATAAATCATAAATTGAAGAAGTGAGAGTTATCATTGAAAACAAGGCAAAATGTCAGATGAGTCATTCGATATTCCGGATAAAACTCAAGATGTTATAGATCGTTGCCATTAATTTTCAAAATAATACACATTAAAACAAATTTTTCTACCATATTGCCAGGCGAAGGTTTTTGGTTACTTTATACGAGCGCTTGTTTATATTTTGTCGGCAAGACAAGTTAAAACCTGCAAGTACCTGTTGTATTCAAATAAGAATTATTTATTCGGTGTTTATGATTGTAGTTTAGTCCTGGTTGGCCTTTTAAGGCAAAATAACGTGCTGTTGTTTCTAATTTTGTGAAAATCGTATATGAATTATTGGCGTTCTCGCAAATTCAGACTTGCAAGTCTTCATAGTTTAGGCAAAAATAACGCGTGGAATACAACGTAAAAAAATGCATCCAGGGAGTTTTGGCGACGACTCACGGACCCAGATGTAGCAGCTCATATCAATGAATCTAGGAATCTGCTTTTGAGTTCTTCTACAGTGGAATTAGATCGAGACGTTGGCCTTTTTGGAGGTTAAGACGCCAAAATAACATTAAGAGGTTGCAGTGGGCTAAAGAACATGAAAATTCGTCGCATGAAAAGTGGGAGAGAGTTTTGTGGAGTAATAAGTTACAGTTTGATTTTTTTGGATCGAAGAGAAAAGTCTTTGTTCTTAGGTCAAAGGGAGAACTGACATGTAATCCTGGATGTAAAACACGACGGAGGCTCGGTGCTTGTTTGGGGATGTTACGGAGGAGAAGCGATTAGAAACCTGTTAAAAATTGAAGGGATTTCAAAGAAAGAAATCTATAAAAAATATTAAAAGTGGATGTAGTACATTCTGGCCAGCGATTGATCGGCAGAAAATTTATCTTCAAGCATGACAACGATCACAAACGTTCCTCGAAGTATTTGAAATAAATGGAACTCAACCCGATTGAGTTGTTGTGGAACAAATCGGACAGGGAGGTCAGAAAAGTCAGAAAGCGGTGTCCCACTTCCATTTTACGTCTTCGGAATATCCTGAGGTTTTACCAGGCATTTCATTGTTGATTTCTGCATGTATTGGTCCAGGGGATGCTTTTATTTCATCTATTCTTCTAGTGTAGAAAATATTTCAACCCCAAAGAACAAACTACCGTTGCCATAATGAATGAAGAGTATTAATAACAATAAATGATGACGCCAGACAAACAACACGAAATTTTGAAGGACCTTACTCTAAACCAATGCCTCAATAAGAATCAATCAATTTCAAATATTTTAAATTAGGATTTGTCTTTCAGTTATTAACCAATTACTTACCATTTATTTTTATATTTATCTTCAGCTTCAGTCATTCTATTTCTGGTAACCTCATAAACGTCATCATTAGCATGAATCCTAATTTTATACGGTATGGAACCTAGACCTTCCAAAGGGCCTCTTGGTGGTCCTACCTGTTTGATACATTCGAAGCTACCTCCTTGACCTTCCATGTCGGCCGTGCTCGACATGGAAAATCTGAAGGAAGTGCTACCCATACTATGATGTAAAGACGGAAAGGAAAGTTCCTAAAATAATAAAGATAAAATTGATAAGAATATAGAAAAAACACAAAAATATGTCTTTCTGCTTATATTCACACTTTAATCGGTCCAAGAAATTTCACATTTGAAAAAAAAAAAATAACGAGTTTATTGCGGGAGGCCAAGGAGCCGTTGACCTCACACCTCATTGATCTTCAGATAGGCCCATCGTGCCCCACTTTATGGTACCAAAGGCAGAGGTTTGGTTTTGGCTTCAACCCTTTGATGATGTCATTAGACTTAAACCGCGCTCTATGAGTGCAGGACACTCACAGATGACGTAGTCTGCGGTTTCTTCGTCCTCCATGCACCAAGGGCACTCCGGATCGTCCGTGATGCCCATGGTGTGGAGATGGCGTCTTAGATGACAACGTCCGGTTATAAACACGGTTACTAGTCAGATTTCGCGCCGATTTAGTTGAAGCAGTCATCCATCTCTTACAAATAGACCGTTGAGATACCACGAGGGTCCATCGGTGAGTTCACTGATCCCACTCTGACGAGTGAGTCCGCCTCGTCGTTGCCACCAAACGAGCTGGATCTTGCTCGCCAGTTATTTTACTTGCGCTCCAGTCTTGGCCTACCTTTCGGCCGTTTTGGCTTGTATAATAGCTCGTTTATCTGAGCAGCGTTCACACCTTGTATAACAACTTTAATGGTATTAGTATTTGGTCGTTTTTTATTATTATTAGACACCCTGTATATTTAATAAATTTATAATGATTGTCTTTGCGTCAACGACCATGTTTTTCATTATTAACAATTATACAAAACGAAAACAAATTAATAATAAATTCCCCGTTTTCATTGTGGAACTAATGGAGTAGATAAACAATTGGCAACGCTGTGTTTAAGACAGATTAACTAGATAAATAAAATCGTGACGCAGTTCAGTCAAAAACTTGATATGTTATTTTAATAATTTCTTAATAAAAGAAACAAGAGATAATAAATATTGTGGAATAGTAAACTTTACATTTGATTTCTTATTAAATTTATTCTTATTAGTTATTTTAGAGTCATATCTTCTGTTAAAATGGGACAAAGAAGAATAATATAAGACATATACAGTGTGAATCTAAATAAATTAATTCGTAAAATGAAAAAGTCGTCGATAAGAGGGATGCATTGGGATTTAAATTTATAATTTAGGTTATAAAAATGTTTTCAAATTACGTAAACTTATTTTCAAAAAAGTGGATGACAAAAATCTATCAGCTATATCAGAAAACCATCGTCTAGAATCCAAAATTTATATGAATCATGTTACGAACGTCATTAATTCAAGTAAAATACCAAAGAAACGGTATAGACGGTTCAAGATCCGCTACAGTATTTGGAGCAAACGCCTTTTTTACTTGGCTGGAAGCTTGCTGTAGATTTTCACGAAAGATTGAAAGAGACTCCATATTTTGAAGAGCTCTACTGTATCCTCATGAGATGTCACATCAACAATTAACTGAACGGATGGCTGAAGGATCAGATAGAATCTTACTGGAGAAACACTCTACGATTAAGACAATCCAAAACATTCATTACCGCACCAACTAAGAAGTCTGAGGAGCTTCGTGAGGTATTCAGAAACGACGCTAAGCAGGTGGTCAGTCTTCTACAAATTCTACGAGCAGCAGCAGCCTATTTCAGCAAGAGGTTTGGGTATATCGAAGGCTTAGTGCCTTGAGAATTAGGGTAAAAAAGAGTTTACGCGTTTTGAAGGTAAACCAATGAACCAAAATATCTTTTTAAGTATAGGTGCAGAAAATTTAGAAAGCCAAAACACTCTAGTTTCTTTCAAGACTGTATACTACACTTTCTTATTGCAAATTCTGTAAGTAAGAAGAAGAAACGCACCTACTTACAGAATATTATCATAAACCAACGTAGAAAATGCTTTAGTGGAGCTGGAGAGAGAGCCTTAGATGGCCAGCTATGATAGAGAACATGAAAGGCCTCAGATTTGCCTGATATATAATCCAATCTCATATAATTGAGAAATCAAGTTGCTAGTTAGTTACTGATGACAGAAAACCGAGTAAGTTACAAGATGAAACTCAGGACCATCTACTTAGAAAATATTATTATAAACCAACGTAGAAAATGCTTTAGTCGAGCTGAAGAGAGAGCCTTAGATGGTCAGCTATGATAGAGAACATGAAAGGCCTCAGATTTGCCTGATATATAATCCAATCTCATATAATTGAGAAATCAAGTTGCTAGTTAGTTACTGATGACAGAAAACCGAGTAAGTTACAAGATGAAACTCAGGACCATCTACTTAGAAAATATTATCACAAACCAACGTGGAAAATGCTTTAGTCGAGCCGAAGAGAGAGCCTTAGATGGCCAGCTATGATAGAGAACATGAAAGGCCTCAGATTTGCCTGATATACAATCTAATCTCATATAATTGAGAAATCAAGTTGCTAGTTAGTTACTGATGACAGAAAACCGAGTAAGTTACAAGATGAAACTCAGGACCATCTACTTAGAAAATATTATCATAAACCAACGTGGAAAATGCTTTAGTCGAGCCGAAGAGAGAGCCTTAGATGGCCAGCTATGATAGAGAACATGAAAGGCCTCAGATTTGCCTGATATATAATCCAATCTCATATAATTGAGAAATCAAGTTGCTAGTTAGTTACTGATGACAGAAAACCGAGTAAGTTACAAGATGAAACTCAGGACCATCTACTTAGAAAATATTATCATAAACCAACGTGGAAAATGCTTTAGTCGAGCCGAAGAGAGAGCCTTAGATGGCCAGCTATGATAGAGAACATGAAAGGCCTCAGATTTGCCTGATATATAATCCAATCTCATATAATTGAGAAATCAAGTTGCTAGTTAGTTACTGATGACAGAAAACCGAGTAAGTTACAAGATGAAACTCAGGACCATCTACTTAGAAAATATTATCATAAACCAACGTGGAAAATGCTTTAGTCGAGCCGAAGAGAGAGCCTTAGATGGCCAGCTATGATAGAGAACATGAAAGGCCTCAGATTTGCCTGATATATAATCCAATCTCATATAATTGAGAAATCAAGTTGCTAGTTAGTTACTGATGACAGAAAACCGAGTAAGTTACAAGATGAAACTCAGGACCATCTACTTAGAAAATATTATCATAAACCAACGTGGAAAATGCTTTAGTCGAGCCGAAGAGAGAGCCTTAGATGGCCAGCTATGATAGAGAACATGAAAGGCCTCAGATTTGCCTGATATATAATCCAATCTCATATAATTGAGAAATCAAGTTGCTAGTTAGTTACTGATGACAGAAAACCGAGTAAGTTACAAGATGAAACTCAGGACCATCTACTTAGAAAATATTATCATAAACCAACGTGGAAAATGCTTTAGTCGAGCCGAAGAGAGAGCCTTAGATGGCCAGCTATGATAGAGAACATGAAAGGCATCAGATTTGCCTAATATACAATCTAATCTCATATAATTGAGAAATCAAGTTGCTAGTTAGTTACTGATGACAGAAAACCGAGTAAGTTACAAGATAAAACTCAGGACCATCTACTTAGAAAATATTATCATAAACCAACGTGGAAAATGCTTTACTCGAGCTGAAGAGAGAGCCTTAGATGGCCAGCTATGATAGAGAACATGAAAGGCCTCAGATTTGCCTGATATATAATCCAATCTCATATAATTGAGAAATCAAGTTGCTAGTTAGTTACTGATGACAGAAAACCGAGTAAGTTACAAGATGAAACTCAGGACCATCTACTTAGAAAATATTATCATAAACCAACGTGGAAAATGCTTTAGTCGAGCTGAAGAGAGAGCCTTAGATGGCCAGCTATGATAGAGAACATGAAAGGCCTCAGATTTGCCTGATATATAATCCAATCTCATATAATTGAGAAATCAAGTTGCTAGTTAGTTACTGATGACAGAAAACCGAGTAAGTTACAAGATAAAACTCAGGACCATCTACTTAGAAAATATTATCATAAACCAACGTGGAAAATGCTTTAGTCGAGCCGAAGAGAGAGCCTTAGATGGCCAGCTATGATAGAGAACATGAAAGGCCTCAGATTTGCCTGATATATAATCCAATCTCATATAATTGAGAAATCAAGTTGCTAGTTAGTTACTGATGACAGAAAACCGAGTAAGTTACAAGATGAAACTCAGGACCATCTACTTAGAAAATATTATCACAAACCAACGTGGAAAATGCTTTAGTCGAGCCGAAGAGAGAGCCTTAGATGGCCAGCTATGATAGAGAACATGAAAGGCCTCAGATTTGCCTGATATACAATCTAATCTCATATAATTGAGAAATCAAGTTGCTAGTTAGTTACTGATGACAGAAAACCGAGTAAGTTACAAGATGAAACTCAGGACCATCTACTTAGAAAATATTATCATAAACCAACGTGGAAAATGCTTTAGTCGAGCCGAAGAGAGAGCCTTAGATGGTCAGCTATGATAGAGAACATGAAAGGCCTCAGATTTGCCTGATATATAATCCAATCTCATATAATTGAGAAATCAAGTTGCTAGTTAGTTACTGATGACAGAAAACCGAGTAAGTTACAAGATGAAACTCAGGACCATCTACTTAGAAAATATTATCACAAACCAACGTGGAAAATGCTTTAGTCGAGCCGAAGAGAGAGCCTTAGATGGCCAGCTATGATAGAGAACATGAAAGGCCTCAGATTTGCCTGATATACAATCTAATCTCATATAATTGAGAAATCAAGTTGCTAGTTAGTTACTGATGACAGAAAACCGAGTAAGTTACAAGATGAAACTCAGGACCATCTACTTAGAAAATATTATCATAAACCAACGTGGAAAATGCTTTAGTCGAGCCGAAGAGAGAGCCTTAGATGGCCAGCTATGATAGAGAACATGAAAGGCATCAGATTTGCCTAATATACAATCTAATCTCATATAATTGAGAAATCAAGTTGCTAGTTAGTTACTGATGACAGAAAACCGAGTAAGTTACAAGATAAAACTCAGGACCATCTACTTAGAAAATATTATCATAAACCAACGTGGAAAATGCTTTACTCGAGCTGAAGAGAGAGCCTTAGATGGCCAGCTATGATAGAGAACATGAA